>NW_027069626.1:1171494-1247646 GCF_002906115.3 Quercus suber | reverse complement strand
AAAAAAAAAAAAAAAAAGCAAAATACAAAACACGATTAAGCTGTTTTTTAAAAGCACAATTAAAAAAAGCTAAATCTAAAATTAAGGGGTTGACCGAGTTGATTGGGATTTCGGTTTCAAAGTGCATGTACTGAATTTGATTAGATGTGCTCTCTAATTTGAGTCCTACTACTTGCATTTTGAAAAGTATTTTTTAAATTAGCGTTTTATTCGGGCCCATCCGATACGAATTTGTGGTGACGGATGAACCGAGGTAGCACATCTGCTATTGATTGGACGTAGTGACATAACATGATTTTTTCTTTCTTTTTTTTTTTTTTCTTTTTTTTTTGTCCATCTTAAAGTGGAAAAAAATCTCAGCCATGCATTTTGTAGCCTTGGATTAATGGGCTTTCCAAACTTTACTGGAGAATTAATTTTGGTACTGTCTTCTTCTAGCCGATATTACAGAAGTTGTCTGAAACTAAGAATGTCCTAATGTAAGGATAGAAGAATGCAAGCCTTTATTGCTTTCGGGTACTCATCCTTTTTTCACAATGCCCCTCATCAAGCTAAGTCCAAAAGTTTTCTACCTAAAACTTACTGCAGCATGAGAGAGCAAAGAAGAATAAGCCTTAGAACCACTTGGCCTTCCATTTCACTCTCACTTTTGGGTTCAGGTTTCTTCTTGGGTCCCCTTATTGATGGACTCCATTCTAGGGTGAATCTTGTGGAATACCAAAGTGGCTCAATAGATATTGGTCCTTTCCACACAGACATCTGGGTAAATTGAGTTTCTGAGCACTTTTTTCAGCCCTCTTATTTTTGAACTTGTTTAAAAGTCTTAACAGATGCCAGATTATTACAGCTTTACATGTTCTTAAAATGCTTAATGTTGCTAGGTTCCTTTCTTGCTTGGATCTTTTTATTGCACTATTGGGTTGCTTCAACTCTTCTTGGATGAAAGGGCCTCCTCAAAGAAATCAAAGGGGACCCCAGAGAAAGCAGCTTTTTCACTGATGTGAGTAATCTTTGATCTCCAAATCGTTAAACAAGTCCAAAACTCAGTGAATGCATGCTTTTTTTCCAGTTTGTGACATGTATTACCTGATAATAGCTATGTCCTTGTTTAACTCAGAGCACTGGTGCTATTTATTGAACTGAGTGCTGAGCTTTATAAAGCTGGAGTAGCAGACAATGTAGAGGCCTACATATTATTTGCAGCAGCAGAGTTCATCTGGTTTTCCCTGGAAAGGACATGGCTTGGGTTCACCCTAGCATGCATTGTTGGAATTGGTTGCCCACTGGCTGAGATTCCCTTGATGAAGTAAGGCTATCTTCTTCCTCAATGGATTCAGCATCAATCATTAACTGAAAAATCTATAGGTGTTAAAGGATTTGTCTGATGTTTGCATTCAGGTTCTTCGACCTTTGGTACTATCCACAAGCAAACATAGAAATCTTTGGCCAGGTAATAGACCATAGAACTGACTGAGTGCGAATTTCCTTTAAATCTTCAATTTTCTAACATTGAGACCTCTGTTGTATGCAGGGATTAGTCAGCTGGACAGTTACATGCTATTTTGTTTACACAATATTTTTGATCAATCTATCACGCTGGTTGAAATCAATTAATGCTGCTGCTGCTGCCGTTGACACAGACAATAAGTCTGCCTAGACAACATATGTTTAGTCAGGACTTTGTGCCATGGCTTGAGCCAAAGTTTAAGAAAAGGCAACCAAGTCGAACGGAATAGAGCTAATGATGTAATCTAATATGTTTAGTAAGTGAACTAAATTGTATTGATCTACCATAAATGAAGCTATCTTAGAGCATTCATATCAGTGGATGGAAACTCATGTATAATAGAAAAAACTACCATTTTTACACATTTTATCTCAAAATTGCTCCACATCAGTGCTTCCAAAGTCTGGTATAATCATATATATTTATCCATGAGCTACAATAACCGTGTATATACACACGGTTACTGTAGCTCATGTATTTATTATTTTATTAATATAAATTCGCACCAATTTTCTCTCTCTTCTCTCTGTGCACAACTACCTCACCTCCTCATCTTCTTCTCCTCATCAGATGCACACAAACACAAACACAGCCACACACAAAGAACATAGACAAACCCACGCTGGAGATCGGTGCTTGCTGGAGATCAGTGCTCGGAGATCTGACCGGTACTTGCTCGGAGATCAGATCGGTGCTTGTTGGAGATTGGGTTTTGTTGGAGATCGGGTATAGAGTTGGGTTTTGTTTGAGAAGTGAAGCTGTCCGAGCACCTGAATCTCCCACCAAAAATCAAGATCTTTGCTTGGAGAGCTTGTATCAATGGCCTTCCTACAATGGAGGCCATAAACCGTAGAGGAATTTCCCATTCCAAGACCTGTCCAGTGTGTAAAAATGATGCTGAGAATCTTGATCATGCCCTTCTTAATTGTGCCTTCTCATCCTCGGTTTGGAATCTTTGGCTGGAAAATCCGCTACGCATCCATGGTACTAAAAACTCTTTCCTTGACTCTACTATTTGTATTCTCTCCAATACAACGCACCAAGACTCAGAGCTTTACTTTACTATTGCTTGGGCCATTTGGTATAACAGAAACAAGGTTGTTCATGAAGGTTGCGGGCTCCCTCCTAATCAAGTATGGCACTTAGCGAAGAGTAATGTTGAAGATTATGTGAACTTAGCTTTGTGGAATTTCAGTCACCAAAGAACTTCCCCAACCTGCTGGGTTCCTCATCCCCATGGTTTTCATAAAATAAATGTTGATGGGGCATCTTCTGAATTAGATAACTCTTCTAGCATCGGTGTTGTCATTAGAGACAGCTATGGCCAAATTGTGGCTGCTCTTAGCAAGCCTCTCCAAGCTTGCTTCACTGTTGAACTCGCGGAAGTGATGGCGCTGGAACATGGAGCTCTCTTGGCTCAGGAGCTTCAACTATCTAAGGTTATATTTGAATCAGATTCCCTTAATGTCATCCAAGCAATCCATGATAAAGCTACTGGCAGCAGCTATGGGCACATTGTGCAGGATATTCTTCAAGTTAGTGAATCTTTTGAAACATGCCTTTTCAAGCACCTAAACAGGAACTTCAACTCCATTGCTCACGAGCTCGCTCAACTTGCTAGAAGATCCGAAACTCAACACCTTTGGTTTGGGGTCACGCCCCCTTGTGTAATTCCTTTTATTTCAAGCTGATATGATGTAATTTGTGCTTCTGTCCTGCTTGCAGGCAAATTCTGTATGACTCTTTGTTATGGTTTAATTCCATATCATCCCCATTTCAAAAAAGCTTTCCAACAGTTATAACTAAAACAAATCTTTCCAAAGTAGCAGCAATCTACACCAAGAAGATATCCAAACAATTTTTAAGCTAAATCTACACCCAAAAGAATCAATGGGGATAATAATTTTTACCCAAGGCCAACAATGAAAAGGGTAATTCATTCAGAACAACATTCATGTAGAGATAAAAAAAAAATGGGATAATTATAATTTACCCACCTATGATTTACCTCTAATTCTATGTGCCCACCCGTGATTTAAATTTTTACACTTTGCCCACCTGTAATTCTCACTGTTATTATGCCGTAACCCACCTCTCCCTCACCGTTACTCTAACACATATTATGTAAAAAACAAAAACCCAAACAAATCAAAACACTCTCACTCAAATCTTAAACATGAAGAACATGAAGAACATACCCAAATTTTGAAACTTGAGTTGGCTCACTAAACCTAGAACATGAAGATTAACCAAAAACTAAACCCAAATTTTTCTGTTTTTCATGTTCAAACTAATTGTACCCAAACTAAACCCACAATCATGTTCTGGGTTTAGTGAGTTTGAAGAAAAGTAGAAGAACATACCTAAAAACTAAACCCAAAAATCTTGAAGATTAACCAAAAAAAAAAAAAAGCGTGGCACCTGAACTTTCACAGCATTGGAAAGACATGGCCGCATGGTTCGTTTGCCCAATTCATCAACCAAGCAAACACACTGCGCCATACAAATATACATAACAAAAGTTTCAACATCTAACATTAAGAATTCAACAAAGCTATAAAATTCACAATCAAAGCCACCTTGTGCGTCGAATCACAACTAAAATGCAAAATGTTACTAACCGATCAGACCAACAAAACCCAACCTTTGTGCTTCTATAAAATTCTAGCTAAAATCATCAAACTATAGATCCTCAACAAACCCCGAAGAAAACCCAATCTAAGTGACCATCTGTGCTTCTCTCTCTTTCAGATTTGGATCGATCAGACCACCCAATCACTACCGATTTGGGTTTTCAACCATGGGTTTAAAGAGAGAGATAAAGATGATGAGTTAGAGAGAGAGAGGAGAGAGGACCAGACATCAAGAGCTTGAACTGAGAAATCTGGGTTTATTAGAGAGAGAAAGAGCTTGAACCGAGACATCAAGAATGGATCTGGGTTTGCCTTCAGACTGTTCGTGGATCTGAGAAAGAGCTTGAACCAGAAATCTAAGCTTGAACCGAGACATCAAGAGTTTGAGCTAAGAAATCTGAGTTAGAGAGAGGAGAGAGGAGAGAGGACTAGACATCAAGAAAGGATCTAGGTTTGCCTTCCTACTGTTCGTGGTCTAGTTATAGTTGTGCTTCTGCCTTTATGTCTAACTCATCTTCCCCTTCTAAGTTTTCTTCAGCTATTTTGAAATTTTTGGTTCAAAATTATTTATCAATTAACAAAAATCATCTTATCAAACAACTTTCCCAACTCTTTAGACATTTTCTTTGCTATTAAAATGTTGCTTCCTATTGTGTAATTGTTTCCCAATGTCGTGGTGTCTTCTTCAGTTGATATAGAGCTTGTTTGGGCAAATTAGAATCCTTTACCCGTTTTCTCTTTTCATTTTGATGTGATTTTCCATGCCTTAACATGGAACTATAGATGCATTGTGCATGGTATATATTATTATTTGGAGTCCTTACTATATTCTTATTAGCCGGCTCTGGGAGCAAAAATTGTTTGACATTGTTGCATGGTTTTTACTGGGTTTTTGTTATTTGTCGGTATGAATGGCTGAGTTTACTTTAAATATTTCCATTTCAGGGGGCTAGATAGATTGAATTGGCTTTTTGGCTCAAGGGGCAAGTCTATTTAATGGTTTGCCTGTATGATGGGTTTCTTAGTTTGAGGAAATCTAGGTTTATTTCTTAGTTTGATCTTGTTTTCTTTTGCTTTTTTTGTTTTTCTTGTTTTGGGATGAGAGAGACATAAAATGAGAGTAAAAAAGATATATTTACCCCTATCTTTTAACAGAGGTGGGTAATAGAGACTAAATGGAGAAGCCAGAGGAGCCATCTATTGAAATTATAATATAAGATACATAGTACAATCCAAGACACAAATATGCATTGCATTACATGTACTGCCCTAGCTCATTTATATATGAATTACTTGGACAAGTTGGCTTCAGAAGTTGCAGCTCAACCATGTTCGACAAAGCGATCCTTGTCCCAATGGAAAATGCAAAATATATAACAAATTAGCTGAATTTCTAAAATTATGAGCAAACTAGTCGGTAAACACAACATTCACAATATCAGGGAACTTTTCTTTAATTGCTGCTTTAACTCCTGATCCAATGGACTCCGGCCCCATGTACTTTACAAGGCAATCCCCACCTTCAACAGACAACACTTCCACATTCCCACCAAAGTTCTTAATGGCTGGTCTCAGTATGTCAAGATGAGCATTCACTGCCTACATTTAATGGCAGAGCATATAGAAATGTCATGATCACTGAATAAAATTCAAATAATGTCTTATTCTCTTTCATTATGAGCTAATGTCAGTATAAAACTCACCTTAATATTTGTCTCCTGTACTTCATCATATACTTGTTGAATGTCCTTGACTGCATCTCCAAACTTTTCCTTCAGTACTCGTTCAATCCCCATCGTCATTGTAGTTGTTGAGCTAGGACAGCTCCCACAAGCTCCTGCATATTAGTTCAAAGCCACAGAAGTCTCAGCTGGGTTTAACAGAGTTACATGTTAGCAACACATACTTAAAAAAGACACAAGTACAAGAATTATATATTTTGTGGAAATGGAAATGAAAACCATTCACCAAATCAACCAATATTGTTTTCCTTCCCGTCTTTTTTTTACTGATAATTGGAAAATTTAAGGCTTATCATATTAATCCATCCATCCAGAATAGGGGTAGACAACAATCTGCATGTGCATCACCCTATCAAGCAGGGTTAGGCAATGATCTGGATATACATCACTCTATCACGCAGAGTTACCAGATTCCCCCTTCCCTCAGAAGCAACATCCAATTCAGGTGTCTCAGTATATGGTCTGTTCAGGATCCAATTCCAGTGGTGCCAATTGTGAAATCTTTCCTAATTGTCAAATAAATAAGGGATATTTGGCGAAAAGCTTCAACATCTAGTGATGCTTCATAAAACATAAAAGTTCGGACAATCAGAACAATATGCAAATTGGTAGCTTTGAAATTTACATATTTTACATCAAAATGTTTGATGAAAGCAGCAACACAAGTAATCCGGCAAACCAAAATCCTTAAAAAAATTACTTTGTAGGATAACAAATCAATCAAATTATGAGTTCTAACAATTATGTTAAGTTGAGTAGTAGAACAAACACATTGAAACAGCCACAGAATTTTGGGCTCTTTCTTTCACTACAAAGTCCCAAGAAATTTTGTAATGTTCCAAGCTTTTGATCCAACTTCCTTTCATTCATTACATGTACATCTATTCTATACCACCAATCACAAATCCAAGGCAACAAATAAATGTTCCCTGAAAGAGGAAAAATGTACGGTTACAAAACCTAGTATAACGGACCGGGCTGTTTATTGTTTATGGGCTGAGAAGTAGATGAGCCTATTGTGTGCAAGACCTGTTGAGGATGGATCCGGAGTGAACAGATGAACAATGGATAAACTGATTGGCCATGGGCCGGCTAGAACCTCTTGATAGGAATACTTGCGGCCCATTATCATAAAATCTTAAATAGAATCCTAATGTAAGGAGGATTCTAGAGATTACGTACATTGATGAAGATCTTCTCTATAAGGAAAAGACTTGTCCACCACGTTTTGGACTCTTAAAGATAATTTCTACAAGGAAAGGACTTCGCCTCCAAGTAAGAGGTCAATTACCCACACAAGCCAAGGTACGCATAATCGACCATCTCTACTGTTTTGGAGTTGTAAAAGATTCTAACTTGACATTGACATTCGGAGGGTATTTAGCTAGCACCACACCGGTGCTCTATGTAGGTTTTTTTCTTTCTTGCTGTGCAGTTGATTTTTTGAGCGTTTGAGCGTGTAATTCATTGGTGATTTTTCAGACTTCATCATTCCCCAATTAACTTGACTTGTGGGTTCAATAAAATAAACTTCAAATGGTACATTTCATGAAAAATAGATACAGAAATACTGCTTGTAATCCTACATGATTGATCATACCAATAGTTCATGAGCTAACTCCATGTTTTAAACAACAAATATTGTAAAAACAAAACCATTGAAATTACTTGAACTACACACAATAACAAAACAAAAAACACCCCAGTACTCAATAAAAATTAACAAAATCATTAATCTTAGCAGATTTAAAAAAAAAAAGAGGGTGATATTTGCACCTTGGAGTTTGAGAGAAACGACACCATCTTGAACAGAGACAACATCGACATTTCCACCATCAGAAATGAGGTAAGGCCGAACATCCTCGAGAACCAAGTCCACGTTTTGAGCAGTGAGCTCGAATTTCTGGGCAGAGTACAATCCTGGCGAAGAAGAAGAAGAAGAGCTAGTTGTGCTTTGGTTCGAGGCCTTAATGGCTAGAAGTAGTTTTTGGTGGGGTTGTTTTAGAGATATGGATTGTAGGTATTGGTGGGATTTGGATGGGATTTTGGGGAAAGAGGTTGATGGGGTTCTGGGAATTCTTGTGCCTGTGCCTGTGCTTGTTAGAGACGCCATTTTCGGACTTGGAAGTTGGAGGCTTTGATAAAAAGATTTTATGAAGTTTTGGGAGATTTTGGGATTTTGAGAAAGTTGAGGGGGCCGATTAGCTGTAAAATATGAAAAGTAATACAAGTGGACTGCTGTGTCTGACTGTGACTGTCTCTGCACTGTGTGGTGTTGGAGGAGGATTGGTTCACAATCAACTTTACCCTACTTTCGAATTTCGATTACCAATAAAATAAAATAAAATAACTTTACCCTACTTTTACCATAGGTAAATTTCAATTTTGTTTTGTTTTTTAAATGTTAATTTCGTCAATCAGATGGATAAAACAAAATTAAAAAGTTAAGATAGGAATTCAAATTTTTAAGAGTTAAAATATAATTTAGTTTAAATTTTATCTTAATATAATATTAGTATTCAGATTTTTTTTTTTTAAATAACTTGAGGAGAGAGACTTGTATACAAAAGTCTTTATTTGTTTTATTGAACATTATATATGAGATGATTCTCATTGATTTTAATTTGATAAAATTAATGTCATTGGCTCATTGCTTCTCTATAAGAAAAAAAAAAAATCCTATAAATATAATAACAATATACATATAAAAAGTATATTTTACCTGTACCAAGTAAAATGGTAAAATAATTATTTATTTATTCACTATCAAATATTGTTTTTCTAAGTACACAATATTTGCAACAACTTCTTGAACATACTCTTTTTTCTTTACTACTCATAATCGACCATCTCACAATTACGGTACACATTGTGTTCTTAGACTTTCTTGATAAAAAATTTATAAAGGCATAACTATAACATGGTTTGTATAATGTATAGTGACTTTTAGGATCTCAGATCTCTTATTGGATGACAAAAGACTTGATGAGTTGAACAAATAAAAAATTAGAACGATAAAAGAATGTAAGTATAATTATGAATTAGAATTATTTTAATTTTATAATGTCCATAGGCTTGTAGCTCAATTGATACATGTGTTAAATTTTATGGTAAAAAAAGAAAAAGAGAAAAAAAAAGGGGTTCTCACAGCTTTGACCGTAAAAAAAGCGTAGATCCCCGAGGGTTTCTCTCTCTCTCTCTCTCTCTCACTCATGAGTCATGACTCAGCCCCACCCTACTTGTAATACAACCAAAATGGGGAGCTTCGGAAGCAGCAGCGAGTCACAGCCACAGGCACAGGCACAGGCACAGCCACAGCCTCAGGCACAGCCACAACCACAGCCACATCAGCTTTTTACAGTAGGCGCAGAAGTCGAGGTGAGCAGTGACGAAGAAGGGTTCAAAGGCTCTTGGTACATAGCCACAGTTCTTGAGTCCTCTATTTCCAAGAAGCAGAAGAAAGCTCGGGTCGAGTACAAGACTTTGCTAACCGAAGATGGGTCTGAACAGTTGAAGGAAGATGTTGATTTGTCCTACGTGAGACCTTTGCCTCCCAAAGACGACGTTGCTAACGCTAAGGATTTCGTTGAAGGTGAGATTGTTGGTGCTTATTGTAGAGACGGCTGGTGGACTGGTGTGGTTAAGAAGGCTTTGGGAAAGTCGAGGTACAGGGTTTTCTTTGAGAACCCACCTGATGTGATTGAGTTTGAGGTTAAGGATTTGAGGGTGCACCTTGAATGGCTTGACGGGAAGTGGGTTCGGCCTACAAAGCAGGTATTCCATCTGGCTTTTAGGGTTTTTGGATGTTTGAATTGTTGTTCAAATTGGGTTTTTGTTGAATTGGTGTTGTTGTGTTATTTGTTTCGTGGTGATATGGTCTTTTTAGTTGGTGCATGTGCTAAAAGCTGTTGTCTTTCTAGGTAATTCTTTTGTGGGTTTTTGATCTACATGTGGTTAACTTGTATTCTGAAGGATTGTCTTTTGGTTTGATGGTAATATGGTGTTTTTTGTTGGTATATGTGCTAAAAGATGTTGGTTTTTGATCTACATGTGGTTAACTAGTATACTGAAGAACTGTGTTTCTTTGTTTTATGGTAACGTGGTGTTTTTTGTTGGTGCATGTGCTAAATACTGTTGTCTTGATGGGAAATACTTTTGTGGGCTTGTTAAATTGTTGATCTAGATGTGCTTAACTAGTCTTCTGAAGGGTTGTTTCTTTGTTGGACATTAATGTTGTGTTCTTTGTTGGATTTTGTGCTACTGTTATTGTTGTTTTATTTTTTATTATCTGTATTAATTTGGTGGGCTTGTTAAACTGCTGATCTTGGTGTGTGTATTGTGTGTTTGTTTAATGGTAATATGCTGTTTTTGGTTGGTTTTTGTGCTAAAGTTGTTTTGACTTTTGAGAGGTTTTTTTTTTTTTTTTTGGTTCAATTGCTTATCTAGATATGTTATGTGTTTAATTAATATTTTGGAGGGTTTTTTAATTTGTTTGACTGTGGTATGGTCTTTCCCATTGTTTTGGTGGGTGCTAATCTCTTGGGTTTGTTCATTTCATGAACTAAGTAGTACTTTTGATATAATGAAATGGTATGTCAAAAGAATACACACACACACACACACACACACAATTTTAACTGTGTTCTTGTCTTGAATCTCTTGATAGATTTTTGTGTGTGAATTATATGGTATCTTCATAGTACTTAATTTTTAATACTAATTTTACTTGCTGTCATCAGATTCTAATTTTTAGTAATTTGTTGAAATGTATGCACTTTATTTATACAAATGTTTAGGGATGTTTGGATGTTCTATAGAGTTTGAATGGCTCCATAGCATGTTCCTTTTAAGTTCAAGAAAAAGTTCTACCACTTGTTGCTGATTGCACAATATCCCTAATGTAGGATATATGTAAACGTATGTATTTACTATACTATTTTTTTTTTCTCCTCGGTTTTAGTGTGTTTCAATTTATCTATTTAATATTTTGTTTGTATGTTATGGAGCCTGAAGATCCCCTATTTCTATTTTGCTCTCTCTTCGTTTATATAGCTACATAGTTGTTAACTGTTCAACTTTTATTCCATATGGCTGATTGGGTATTTTGGTTCTAAAGAAAAAGGCAGAGTCAATTTTTAGCTCAGGAACGGATGCGGAAGTGAATATCAAAAAAGAAAATTTACGTGATGCTTGGTTCCCTGCGATTGTCATTAAAGAAAACGAGGATGACACATTCATTGTGAAGTGTCAGAGCTCGAGAAATGGTGATGAGGCTGGGCTTGAGAAGATTACTGTAGATTTACTTCATATTCGGCCTCGTCCTCCACATCCTCCTGTGAACAAGAGATATGACGTGTTGGAAAAAGTGGATGCATTTTGGGACTTTGCTTGGCGGCCTGGTGTGATTGTGAAACTTTTTACTGATACTAGATATCTTGTCTTTTTCAAGCTTGCGAATGAGAATAAGATAATTAATCAGTCAGAAATAAGGCCCCATGTGGAATGGAAAGATGGAAAATGGGATAGAGGATCGGAGGTATGGTCTCTCCCTCTCTATGGTGGCAATGAATTTAGGTTTGCTATTGTTATTGTGGGTGGCATTCTTATGCTCTTGACAAACTTATGTATCTCTCTCTATTCTTCCAAAAGAAAGTGTAAATGTCATGCTGCCCTTCTCTATTTAAATGTTCTTTATGTTTTCATAGTACCTGTGGTGGATAAATCATTCTTCAGAAAAGGGACAGAGAAATTAAATTCTTTTATACGACACAGTGCATAGGGCCAACTTGAGAATATCTTTGTAGGATTGGATGGCTTGATTGGATGAACTCACATCTATTTTATTGCTATAGTTATGAGAGAAGCATGGTAAGTGGCCATAAAAATAAATTCATTATACAATCAATAATGTTCTTGAATCTCCTTGGAATCATAGTGTGTGTTTGGTAATAGCTTATAAGTGAGTTTTTTGCTTTTCTTTTATGTAAATTTTTTTGAAACCTCACTTTTTCAAAGTACAAGCATATTTACCACGGTTTTAGTAAAACATTTTCAGCAAAAAACTAAATAAATTATTCCCAAACAGTCACATAGTCACATGGTGTTGGACTCATCTAATGCTAAAGTTAATGTGCTAAAGAGTGGTTTCCCAACCTTTATCAGGAAAGGGACAATTGGAAGATTGACTTGACACATAAACTAAATTAATTTTTATGACATAATATTTGGTGGCATTACTATTGTTTAACATGTGCTTGTTGGTATGAGGTATATTTAGTACCAGGTTATATAATAAATTTTCTAGACTTTTCAAAAAAAAAAAATCTAGATGGTTATTGTTTTTCCTAGGAAGTTACTTCCAACTGCATCATTATTAACTATTTTGTTCTTATAAAGATTCAACTTTGGAGCCTGACTTGCTAAGAGATGCATACAAATGACCATGCCTAGGCATTCAAGTATGTCATTAAGTAGGTCTTTAGATAACAGAGATGAATTTAAATTAAAAGTTTAGTGGCATGCATGAGATAAGAGTTATTAAAGTTACAATCACTTTTTAATGAATACTTTTATAATCATAAGGTGATATTACACATTTATTGGTAGCTTAAATAACAAGAGTTTGTTTCAGGAAGTACTGCCTGCTTCAGATGTTCAAGAACGGTCAGGACATGCTCAAAACAATACTGGTAACCTTGTGATAACCACTCAAATTGAAAGTTCAGGTGTTGCAAAGGATAAAATTGAAACTAGAACCCCTCTTTCTACAAATTCTGTGAAGAATTTGATGGAGCAGCATCCTAACGAAGGAAAAGAAGTTACTCCTGCCTCGACCCCAAGCATGAAGACTATAAAATTTAGAGTGCCCGCTCCTAATGGTGATGCTACAAGGACACATCCTTCAAAAAAGTTGAAAACAGAGAATGCTGCTGAGGCCCCATTATCCATTACAGCAAGTCAGTCAAGGAAGACGCCAAGCAAAGTATCAATGAAAGTACTTTCTGGAATGGCTACTCCAAACAGTGGTGGTAAAGGATCAAAATTATCAGGTGTCATTGGGAATCAACCTTCTGCTAAAACCGAGGGCCTTGTTAGGCAAAGGAAAGCTGTGAGTTGAATCTCTTCTTGAAATCATTTTAGTTGTTCAAAACCTCTATGCTGAATTTTCAATCAAGATAAACATGGATATATTAATGTAAGAGATTTTTTAGGGGAAAGGAAATCTCTCCTATTAGTCCTTCATTTATGCCCTTGCTGTATAAACTATACACTCAAATTTTAATCTGAGTCAAACGTGAACATATTGAAATAAGAGACACCATCAACCTTCACATGATTTGTGATTCATGAAAAAGTCTCACCTTGAAATCTTATCAATTAACCCCTTGTCCCATCCATAATGAGTACTTGTTCTCTTCTCTAAGTTTCTACTCCAAGTCAAGATTACAAATTCAGAGGCAGAATGTACTCTTGAACATTAGCAAAGCTAAGATGGGATTCAGTTATATATCTTACATATTATAGTCTATTTTGCAAGGAAATGTATTTACCCATGGTTTTTTTCACAATTCTATTTTAAAAAAAAGGGAACCCTGTTCTAGGATTACTTTAGTAATTTTACAGATATGGGTTGTTTGATCTCACAATGTTTTTGCTTTTAGTGCATTTTTAATTTTTTAAATGGAAATTGTATCATAGGATTATTTAAGTACTAAATTAAATATATAGTTGCTATACCCAACCCAACTCTTATGGTTTATTGAATTATATGCTAACTTCCAGCTTCATAAGTGTGAGCACATTCATGCTATTGGTAATTTTCTTCTCTCTTTTTAGAAGAAGAAAAAGAAAAAGAAAAAGAAAAAAAGAGTGCAGCCTTCTTTTCTTTTTCTTTTTTTTGGTATCAGTTGGTTGCTGATTGATGTCAACAGATGGACAGATGTAGGCCCCATAATTCAAGTTCCTTAAAAAAATGAAAAGAGGGGGTGGGGGTGGGGGGGTGAGGAATAAAGAATTAAAGAAATTATAAAAAGAATAAGAAGATATGCGGGCTTTGGTGCTGTGGGCTATAGTATTAAGTATTCTTAAGTGTGCTTGCATATGTCTTGAAACAAAACTTGCTGACATGATTGCTTCCAAATAGCCAGAGAGAGAATCTTGCTTGTTGAAGTACCACTTAAACAAACATTTGTGTATAGCTTGTAAGACTGTTAATGAAAACCTGGTCCATTTGGCTTATTTGGGGTGGATACTGCTCAAGAAGCAATTTTGTGTTAAAGGTATCTAGTGAGAATACCTTGATTTAAAGTAAACCATTCTATAGGGCGATGATAATCACTTATCTGTGCATCAGTTTGTTTTTTCAGTGACCTGATATGGCTAATCGGGGCATTTTCCTTTCCTTCTGCAGTGGACTAAGCAACGGGAGCTTGGTAAATTGGACAATCAAAGAACAAATCCTGTAAATACAAAAAGAAGATATACAAAGACACCAGTTAAAGACCCACTGACTTCAGCATCAGGTATATATATATATATATATAGTCCCACATGTACATTTTATGGATTTTTTTTTTTAGTTATAAACTTTGGAAGATTAGGGTTAGATGAGAAGGAAGAGAAGACTGAAGGAGATATATTAGAAAATCGGTTTAGGGCTTAATTTTTCAGTCCCTCCACCATAGCATATATTTCTATTTTATCCTTAAGCTAATACAAGACTAACAAGCCAATTATAAAATAACCACATAACAACTAGTGCTAACACTCCCTCAAGCTGGAGCATATAGATCAAAATATACCCAGCTTGGAAGATAATCATGGGAAGGAGGCACTAGCTAATGGATTAGTAAAGATATTACCTAGCTAATCATTGGAGCGAACATGGGGGTGGCAATTTGTTTCATCATCAATAAATCTTGACTAAAACAACAGTTTGCATCAATATGTTTGGTGTGATAATGGAAAACGATATTGTTGGCAATGAGGATGACAACCTTGTTATTACACATCTCCATAGGAAGAGGAACACCACCACCAATATCTTGACGAAAAGAATGAACCCATAGCATCTAGTAACAAGGTTACTTTCAACCAAGGTGCAATAGCAGAGGTAGACTTCCTATCAGAGCTACTACTAGCCCAATTAGCATCGTTGAAACCGATAATAAACAGGGAAGCAAAAGGCTTGTAGAGCAGTTTGCGCCCAAGTGATCCTACAGAGTTAAAGCTGATTTTCCTGCATGTATTATTTTATTGGATCCTTTCAAATAACACAAGATATGAAAAACAACTTCAAAATGGGGTTGATGAGAGGCATGCATATACTAACTAATCACACCAATGATATAAGTAATGCCAGGGCAATTACTAGTAAGATAAATCAAATTCCAAACTAAACTTCTGTATCAGCAACATTAGTAAACAGTTCATTCCACTCACAATCAAGTTTAACTGTAGAGTCCATAAGAGTCTTAACAAGATGAGCACTCAAAGAGTCTTATTTCTGACAGAAGATCAAATACATATTTCCTTTGAGAGAGATTCCCTGAGAGGAATGAGCAACTCCACTTCCAAGGAAATAGCAAAGAGAACCCAAATCTTTGGTATGGAATTTTTGACCCAAATATCATTTCTAATCAGCAATTCTGGTGGAGTCACTTCTAGAAATGATTATATCATTCATATATACAATCAAGACAATGGTATACTGATGGAAGAGTGGCGTAAAAAGATTAAATTAGCAATGTTAGAATGCTGAGAATTATACTCAAGCACAACAGAACTGAATCGATCAAACCATACACAAAGGGATTGCTTCAAATCTTATAGAGCCTTTTCTCAGTTGACATACAAGATGTTCACTACTGGCTAAAACATGTCTAGGTGGTTGATCCAAGTGGACCTCCTCCTAGGAATCTCCATGAAGGAAGACATTCTTGATATCAAGCTGATATAAAAACTAAGTGTGACTAATAGCAACAAAAAGCAAAGTCTGGACATTATTGCAACAGGACAGAATGTCTCTAGATAGCCTACTGTTTGTTTCCAAGGAGGAAAGTTTTATTTGTAGATTTCTAGAGGAATTTTGTATTTGAAAGTCCCTTAATGCCTCTTTTCAAGCATTAATTCCCAAAAAGAATAATGCCATTAATGTTAGGGATTTTCGGCCCATTAGCCTTATGGGAAGTGTATCAATTATTGGTGGTTGGTGTTGGATAAACTCGTATCTGAGACACAGAATGCTGTTGTTGGGGGTTGGCAGATATTGGATTCGGTCCTTAGCGCAAAGGAACATTTGGATAATAGAATGAAGAGTTGTATCCTGGGTGTGATTTGTAAGTGTAATATAGAGAGCATATGATCATGTAAATTGGGACTCATTGCTTTATTTATTGGAAAGGTTGCGCTAAAACAATATGGTGTTTATTTTAGAGGATGAAAATCAGAAAAGAGAGTTCATCAACCAAACAAATGTTAGCGTTGGAGTCGATGACCCAGGACAGAAGATTGTGTTGCACACGTAACATTATCGGAATTGGTTAATGTAATAGTGAAATAAGAGGAAAGAGAAATATGCATTTTCTGAATTAGCTTGCTAAGTCAAAAAATGAGTGTTTCCTGAGAACCAAAACTAGGAGTCATATGTATAGCTAGAGCTTAAGTAGACTGTGATTGTGTAGTATTATTTTTGACCTGATGTGTGTAATCTAAATTGCCATACTTAACCCACTAGTAACATTCAATGTGATTGGAGCACCACAATGATCACACTTCTTTTAACCATGTCCAGCATCATGACCATTACCACGAGAACCACTATAGGAACTACTCCCTCCACTACTAGAAACTAAAGTAGAAGACTCTTCGAAGTTATGTAAATAGAGCCTTGGCCTAAGGATGAGTTAAGTAAATGAGAATGAGCATTGGTGGTTGAAGTTAAGGTTTCACTGGTAAGTTGAAGGTAAGGTTTCACTAGCAATTATGATCTTTGGAACCATGTAGATTACAATCTAAACAAGATTAATGTAGTAATCATAAATTCCTTCTAATGTTTTTGTTGCTCCAAATTAGTAGTAAAGGGCTGATACTGCCAGAATTAATTCCATGGTTCTCAAGGCTGCTGTAGTACTTAGACAATGATTTTCTGTACTGTTTGGTGAAAAAAAACTTCTCATATATCTCATGGCCCAAGAAACATTACGCTGACGTGAAAAAGATTTTGCAATAGAGTCCTAAATTTGCTTGGAAGAGCTAAAGAGTCACGACTATAGTAGCAATATGGAGTTCCATGCTATGCCACAACCACCCCTTAACAACAGAATACTTGCTCATCCAGTTCTCATAGGTTGGATCCTCTGCATTAGGACATCTAAACACCTGTCAAATATTTTAATTTTTGTTTCCCACTTAAAAGGACTTTCACAAAGTGTGCCCAAGCAAGGACATATTTCAAACTTATCCAAAAAAGAAAAGAAAAAGCAAGGACATCTGTCAAATGTTTTGTTGTAAACCATTTAACTTCTTTGAGGTAATTGATTTTGGCACGTCATCATTGTTAAGCAAGGATATTTTTTCTTTAGACATCACAATAGACTTTTCTACAGCCATATCAATTACAACCAAGGTTGTCAAAATTGCAACCTTAGATTGTAGGATCTTCCTACAATCCCACTCCCCTGAATCGATTTGGATCGAGTAGGATGTGGAATCACGATGGGATCGCATGCCAGAGCGTAACGCGATCCTACTGCATGGGATTAGATGAATTTGTTTTGGTTATTGGGGCTCCAATTTCAAGTCCAAGCTGAGAAAAAAAGGGCCCTGCCGAGTTTTTTGTCAGCTCAACCCATTGTGTAAAAATCAAATTTTTAATATAAAAAAATCCCCAAAATCCCTAACTCAGCACAATCCGAGAGAGAGAGAGAGAGACTGGTGTGCTTGCTGCGAGAGAGAGAGACTGCTACTGTGCCGAGACGACGTCGCGCCTACTGCCATGCCCAATCGAGGGAGACAACTCCTGTGCCGGTGATGCAACTCCGTGTTGGTGAGTTTTTTCTCTGGTTCCGGTTGCCGGTTCTTTAATTTTTCCCCATATTGGTTGGCTTGTTCACTCATCTAGTAATTGATATAGATTTTCATGCTTTTTGCTGGGGCTAAGTTTCTGATCTTAATTTGACAGAAAATGAATTGTTTGTTGATCATTTAGCATTGTTTACTTTACGGGGAAAATAAAAATGGATTTTGGAATTTGGAATTTCTTATAACTTGTTTTCTAGGAAATGGTTTGTTACTTTCAGTCATGTATCTAAAAATTTAATCTAAGCAATTCAAACTCTTTTTTATTTTTATTAAAAAAAAAAAAAAAAAAACAATACAAGCCTCAGAACTACTCTTTCCTATTTTTAAAAGCTTCTTCAGTCTCATAGTTAAACTCATTGTGTAATGTGTACCTCTTTTTGCCTCTATTTTTTTAAAAGCTGTATGACTGTCTTTTAAGTTCAGGTCAGCATATTTTGCTATGTTTTATACTCTATAGCTTTATGGTTTTTGTTGTATTTTGCTGCATTTTGCTCATAGCTGTGCTTTTAAGTTCATTTTATCACTTGCCCTGAGTTCTTACACCTTATTCTTGCTTGGAACTGAGTTTAAGTATCCTTCTCATGATGTATAACTTTTAAGTTTTAACTCTCTATGTCTAAAGGCTTTCTCAAATTTGAGTTTCATTGTGTAAGTTGAAGTAGATAGTAATTCAAAAAAGGTTGAGTGTAAGTATTGTGGGATTATTTTTTCTGGGGAAATTTATCGACTTAAGCATTGTTTTGCTAGAACTAGTTTAAATGTGGAGCCATGTTCAAAAGTGCCTGAGGAAGTTAGGAAATATTTTTTGGAAATTTTTTGGGGAAAAAAATGGGGGACATTATGTAAAGTTTGTGGTGTTAAGAACTTTGAAATTGTAACTTTGAAGTTTGAAATTTGTCATTCGGTCATGTATTTATAATTTGGTACTTAGTAGTTATTGCTTTTTATAAGTAGTTTCTTTCAAAGTTTACTATTTTCCAATGATTAACATATATTATGAAATATATATATATATATAAACTAGTAATCATAAGTCATAATATGTAATGAAAAGTAGAATCTTACAATCCTCAATCCAATTCACGAGACCCCCTCACCAATCATGTGTAGAATCCCAATCTTGACAACCATGATTACAACCAAAGAAGAATGCAATATGGTGGTGAGTGTAATGCATATATGGGAAAGATTATGTGGCATGATGACATGGCATCAAAATGCCACCTGGGATGCATGGGGGCCTAGCTTGGCGAAGTTGCACAAGAAGGCCAAGGCTAGTTGAATTTCACACGTGCCACATGGTTATTGAAGCTAAATCCAAATTTGTCAAGTTTGTTATGGTAATTGAAATTGGAGAGAGAATTAGTTACTGGCACATGTGCATGTTAGATTTTAGGAAGTTGTTGGAAGTCATGTGCTTTATTAAATATTTTTATTTAATTTTATAAGTAAATGTGCTTTATTAAATCTAGCATGTGATAAATATGTTACAATTGTATTTTAGCATGTGATAAATGTGAGTTAGTTGTGGGTGATGTCGTCTTGATGCCATCACCCTTGACTTACTCCTAGGCTGTAAATATCCATGTACATGCATTGTAATATTCCTAGATTATTTTACTATAAAAGTTCCAGAATTTCAGGTTTTGAGTTTAGACTGAGGTGTGAGTTCCTCCGCTTCTTCTGGACTTTCCCTTTCTCTCTAGAATCTTTCTCTGTAGAAAGTGCAAGTATTTTGTGTATTGCATCATTTGGTATCGGGGCCTAGCTCTTGGTCTTGTTCCGTTGAGTGGAGAGGAATTCTTGCTCCATCAGATTCAGCCTGCAGAATTTCCTCCTACAAAATTCATCCAGCCCCGTTTCTTTAAGCTCAAGTGCCAAGGTTCTTTCCCAAGCCTCATGAATTTCATTTCCCCTCTCGTAAGAATCAAATCAATTGGAGTGATATGACACAACTACAAGAATACCCTTAAGTTAATTTCATTGCCCCTCTCATAAGAATCAAATCTATTGGAGTGATATGACATGTCTACTAGAATACCCTTAAGTTTATACAAGAATAACTAGTTAAGTAATTAATAACTGCATAGTGACATACCACTAACACTAACAGATTGTTATTATTATTATTATTATTATTATTATTATTATCATCATCATCATCATCATCTATCTTAAAGAATCTTGATGCTTGATTATATGCAGGTAAGAAAGGCAATGCAAGTGGTGGCACTGCAAAAGAAAGTGATCAGGGCACTGCAAAAGAAAGTGATCAGGCGGGTGTAAAAAAAGAAGCTGGAATACCTTTCATCTTGGGGTTAGAAGCTAAGGAGATGGGAGGTTTAGTCTCTGGAAATCCTCAACAGCTTTCAAAGAAGAAGAATACAAATCATTCAACAAAAGACAAGGGCATTATGGTAAGTGTCATATTGGGATTCACCTTATTTAAGTTAGAACTCAGAAGTAAATTACAGCCAATTATTTAAATGGCGTCAGGGGTACTTAGTGTGCCACTCTTTTTGGGCAAAGTATAGCCATTTTAGTATAGTGTACAATGCGTGAGTGTGTGTGTGTGTGTGTGTGTGTGTGTGTGTGTGTGAGAGAGAGAGAGAGAGAGAGAGAGACCACTTGAAAAGGCACATAGATTTCTATAGCATTATCAATTTAATCAATATGTTGGGGTCTAGTATTCAAATTGTGGATTGAGATTGAACATTAAGTGTTAAAAACTTCCAGCTCTGGACATGATTCCATTTGACATCATCTAAAATAAGCTACAATACCTGGTTGTGTCATATCAAATTGCTAGTAATTCAACTTTGGCTAATCTTCTCCACCGCTGGTTCTGTATCTAGACTTGGTACTCAACGCCTAGAGAATGGTCCACCATAGTGATTTGTCTTTTCTCTAATTTCCATTTGTTACTAAGCCTGGTGGAATTGGTTATAATTTTGTTTTTTCTGTGCAGGAGATAGATCAGCAGAAATCTGGAGGAAGTAGCAATAAAAGAAAGAGAGGAAGACCACGTAAATTAGTAATCACAAGCTCAGAAGCTTCACTGGGAGGTATATAATAATTTCAAGCCACAATAATGCACTAAATATTTCTCATTTTTACAAAAACCACTGTGCATTCTGATTTGTAGGTGAGGAGCAGAATGGAGTTGGAGTTGCTGCTAATGAAACTGACGTAAAAGATCATCTAACTCAAGAAGTTGCTTCAGATATGGTTACAGGGGAGCAGTCTACAGGTATGACTGTGCAATCTTATTCCCCAAGGGGTAGCACAATCAGCTTGGGACTATGTCTTATGAAGTGGAGGCCACTAATGTGAATAACCCTGCCTTCCTCCCCTTGGGGCCCAAACTAATAAAAAAAAAATTGATTTGTTCAACTTTAGCTTCTTTTTTTCAGTCCCCAAATAAGTAGCTTCTGAAGATTATTAGAGACCAGAAGCAAGGACCAAGATCATAGTAAGAGATAAAATTTGACTAGCCCCAAGAACTAATTTGGGGGGGGGTTGGGAAACAACATCATTACGAATAATTGCATGAAAGAAAATGTATTATTCTGTTGTCCAGTAAGAGAGAGGGGGGGGGGGGTTGATTTCCCAGCTTCCTGGGAAACAACATGAAAGAAAATGTATTATTCTGTTGTCCAGTAAGAGAGAGGGGGAGGGGGGGGGGTTGATTTCCCAGCTTCCTGGGAAACAACTCCATTACAAATAATTACATGAAAGAAAGTGTATTATCCTATTGTCCAACTGATGTCTGGAACTGAAGCTATAGCTTGTATTTTGTAGACTCTCATGATACCTCCAGAAGAAAATTAGCTGAAGTTTCTGGGACAAATTGCACGTCAAATGATGCTGTTATGACAAAGGTTGACAATACTGATGATGATGATCGACCTCTATCAGCATGGTTTGGAATGCAGAGTCCACCAAATGTCAATGAGCCAAGTAAGCTAGTTTCACATATTAATTCATTCCCTGTTATAGCAATATGTTCTGATTATATTTGTTTTCTGCTTAGGACCATTTTCTGCTGGAACTGCTGATGAACGCAGTGAAGAAAGAGAAGGACCAGTTGGTGGAACTGCTGATAAACTCAGTGAAGCAAGAGGACAAGTTGATACTGCACAGCAAGTTCCTGAAACTGTTGATACTGAACAGCAAGTTCCTGCCACTGTTGATACTGAACAGCAAGTTCCTGCAACTGATACCACAGGTGACTCTGCGTTGGATGAGAATAGAAGCTTGCCGTTTGTGAAGAGCTCGCCACTCTGGAAGACAATTGAATCTATGGAAATATTTAAAGCATTGCCACAAAATCCACATTTTCGTCCTTTGGTTAGGTGTACAGAGGCATACCGTGAGGGATTGGCAATTGGTAATATGGTAACTTTTTCCAGTCTGGTTGAGAAAATATCCAAGTTGCAATTTGGTGATCCTAGAAGCATTTTCGATAGCTATTTGGAGGGTCTTCGTGACTTGGAAAAGCAGGGATTTGATGTTACACTTTTAAGAAGCCGTATCAATGAAATGATATCATTTAAAGATAGGGAAGCACAGATTCTGAATGAGTCAAAAGATGCTGAGGGCAAGATATTGCATTTTGATCGTGAGAAAGCAGAAATGGCTGAAGAGATGGCCAATATTTCTAAGAAGATCATTGAGTTACAGGAAAAACGTGCATCAATCGAGTCAGAAATGGAGAACAAAAAACGTGAAATTGCCAGTTTGCAGATGCATGCAGATGCAATCAAGGAAGACATTCAGAGCAACCGTATTAATTTTGAGAAGTTAGCTGCTGCCCCTTGGAAATCAGGGTGATATCCTCCAAGATCCTGTTGTCTCCCTTACTGTTCATGACCCCAATAGCGCTGCATAACTGTAATGGTAGTTGGTTAACTCCACAAGTTTAGAGTATTGGCGATAGAAGTAGGCATTTGTTTGACTCCAACTACGTATGCTTTTATGACTTCCTTTTAGTTTTGTATCTAGCCTTAAAGATATCACATACTGGATGATTGATGGCAGGTTTAGACTGGTTAGTGATTGATGGTATTTGGGCTCTTGATTATATATATTTGAGTTTTTATGGTAGTGATTAATGTTATAATATTTTTATTGGCTCGCAGTCACCAGTGGTGTCAAGTCTTGGTACTTGGCATAAGTAGGGTTCCCATTATGCAAGAGTAGTGTGTGAGGATGAGTTCATGTATATTCATTGGCTTATTTTGTTTAAAAATAAGCTGTGTTAAAGGAGATTAAATTCAATAATCATGTGATGTAAAATCTTTGTTTTACACCATCCAAACCCAATATGCTGTATCATCGTTTCACAAATAATTAAATAGAGTATGCCGCACACAATTAATCCTCGCTTAAACTTAGCAATGCAAACTCAAATTCAGACAGTTGTCTGCGGCCTATCTTCCTCTGCTCCAACTAGCAGCATCCCATCCGGCCATCTTCATCAACGACGAGTTCTTGGGTTACATTGAGACCATCATGGCCCATGAGGGTGATTGAGGAGAGGTGAGCATGACTGAACTCTATCGGATTCTACATATGAATGTCATTCTTTAGAAATTTGTATAAAATGATAGGGGTGCTGCCTATTCATGCAGCAAATGTACACGATAAACACGGGTGTAACTTCCTGTATATATATATGAGATAAGTTTCTTCACACACAAGAAATTGTTAACAATGTCACCAGAGAATTCCCATCTCCAAATACTTTACCGGTGGTTAAGATCAATACCCCCGTGCAAAAAGCTGAACTAGTTGATGCACCTGCTTCTACATCTGCTAAAATTGTTAAATCCTTTGCTAAGCCTAGAAAGAAGGGTTCTCCTTTGGATGAAATTCGCAAGGAACCTGATGCTCTGTATGCCCTCCTTAAAATGATTTTGAGGGAGAAAGAAGCTGCTGATGATTTAGGAGATAAACGGTACTCTGAAGCATCTGTTACAAAAAACCCTTACTACCCCTACAATCAGGAGTGATTTGGTCATGATGAAGAAGATACTCCTCATTTAGCAGAAAATTGATTGATTGATACATCCTATTTGTCTAGCCTGCACAACGGCCAAAATGCTACAATGTTTAGCCCTAGTGAAGTTCCCACTATTGTATTATACTACTGGCCCATGCTACAATGTTTGGAAAATAAGATTCTTCATGATTTTGGTCATCTCATAGTTACATTCGAGACAATTTGGCTCTTTGGACTGAAGAACCAGACAAAGCCCTTGCTCTTGCTGATTTGAGTCAAAAAGACATTTGGGACAATTTGGCTTTTTGGACTGAAGAACCAGACAAAGCCCTTGCTCTTGTTGATTTGAGTTAAAAAGTGAAAATTATTGTTCTCTTTTTACTGTTCACTGATTACTATTCACTTTTTACTGTTCATCGGTATTGTTCACTACGCTTTTTTATGCCTATTTAAGGGGGGATGTCCCTTATGTTAAACTCAGAATTCTCTAGAGCCAAAACTTTCTTTAGGTTTACTTCTCTCCTTTAGAATTTCTCTCTTTAATTTCAAATACTACCACTATTTCCTTACAAAGCCTGTAACTAGAACTAGTTTCAAACTTTGTACTGTTTCAATCCTATAACTACTTTTGCTGTAAGTACTAATATCTATTTTCTATAATAACTACTTTCAGCTTTGTGTTTAATATATTTGTTGTTACCGCCTTCTTGGATGATTTTATACTTTAAATTGCTTTGATATACTGCTTGGTTGGTTCTACCGCCTTATATTATTGTTTTAAATTACTTTGATTACATCTTGCACTATCGCCTTCTTGGCCAGTTCTACTTTGTTTACATATTATTTTCAATATAATATTACTGTGCTTCCGCCTTCAACGTTGTGTTTCGCATCCCTTTGTGGTATCAGAACCATTCTTTTCTGGTCGGTGATGGTGTTGTTGTGTTCTTTGTTGTCTATCTGTGTTTACCTGAAACTTTGATACTCCTTTGTTGTGTTCCATTTTTACCATCGTTGGCGCCACCCGTGTAGGAAAGTGAATTCCCAGAATCGAACAGTAAGGCCCGTTTAAGCCAGGAGAGCGTGTAGAGCATGAGAGGTATAGGGTTGACTAGGATATGTGTTACGAAATGCAACAATGTTAAGAAAAACATGATAATTGAGTGTTAAACCTAGGATAGTATGGATAGGTTGTGAAGATCCAATTCTTCTGTCAGCTCCAGGACTAGTTGTCCTGATATTGTAAATGAAGAAGATCACACTGTTGAAGAAAGTAAGTTTCCTGATTTCCAGAAATGAAATATTCCCAAAGTTGATACTAAAGCTGTTTATATGACTAGTTGGGCTGAAAATACTTTTCATTCTACTTACAAAGTTAGAACTGTTGAACAAATATTTTCTATTTCAAAAACTCATGAAAAATGTTTTTTGTTTTCAAAAAGAAATATTAACGATTTTATTGCTAAAAAATTTAGTTATTTGCATATTGGTTGTTAGGACATATGTGATTTGTTTATTAGAAACATATGTCACTATTTTATGTAATTGGCAAATCCTTTGACAAAACGCACTTTACTTGTAATTGGGTAGATCTATGATGTGTTGAAATACTTTAAGAAACCATGTTTTAAGATCAAGTGTTAAAGCCTTCAAGTCTGTCCAACAGAATAAGCTGAAAGTGTAGAGTTACTAAAGCTCGACAGCTAGCATGTGTTGAGATTTAAGGAAGCTGTTTTGCCCATGGCTCGATAGCTATCTCGATAGATGCTCAATAGCTTCTATCTGTCGAGGTTTATAAAATCAGAATTTCTGATATGATTTCTTGAAATCCGTGGATGGATCTTTGGGCCTTCTTTTCTTCTAACCCTAGACATATAAAAGAATTGTTTTAAGGGCCGTCAAAGTTCACAAGTTGCACAAGCATTGAGCAAACTCTGTTCAAGCAAATTGTGACCAGAGACAAGGTTTTGACCAGTTTATCTCTTCTGAAGAAGTTACTGTGTATGTGCACCTTTGGGTTTTGTGACCAAACATCTTTTTGATCTTCATCGTAGATGAACTGAAAAACTTTGCAGCCAACAACTCTTTCTAGTTGGTGATTGAAGTCGCGTATTGGGATTCGTGCAATTGGTTAGTCACGTACTTGGGAGCCATGCATCAAAAGGGAAAATTGTCACTACGGAACAAGTCCAATTATGTATTGGAGTAAGGGTTCAACTGTAGGTTGGTAAGGTACTTGAGATTCCTTTACTTGTAACCACTTGTGATAATAGTGGAGTTTCGGGAGTGGTGACCTGAAAATCACCCGGTGGGGTTTTTGTCATCAGGTTTTTCCCATTTGTAAACAAATCACCGTGTTATTTATTTTCCACTACATAATTAGTTTATTGGTGATTTTTTTGTGCTACCATGCAATTGCATATTAAATTGATTAATTAATAACTTGGCTAATTAATTAATTTAATCACAAAGGGGTCAATATGTTTGTGGCCTATCAAGTGGTGTCAGAGCAGGGCACACTTTGATTGGGTTTAATCTTTGCTGTGTTGATCCATTGATCCTTGTTTGTCATGGATAAAAGACAGTTATTAATCATACCTCCTTTATTTGATGGCACTAACTATGCATACTAGAAAGTACGCATGAGAGTTTTCTTGTAGTCTTTAGATGAGAAGGTGTGGCAAGTTGTAGAAATTGGCTGGACCAAGCCAAAAAAAGTGCAAGCCAATTGGAATGAAGCCAAGATCAAGGCGGCAAACTTCAACAGCAGAGCATTGAATGCCTTATTTAACGCAGTCACCAATGAGGAGTTTAAGAAGATATCCTCCATTGAAACTGCAAAGGAATCATGGACTATCCTCCAGACAACCTATGAGGGTACAAAGGCTATCAAAGATTCAAAATTTCAGAGGCTTACTACAAGCTTTGAAGAGATAAAAATGGACGAGGATGAGTCGTTCAATGAGTTCTATGCCAAGCTCAAGGACATAGTGAACTCAACCTTCAATCTTGGAGAAACTATTCCTGAACCCAAGATTGTAAGGAAAGTGCTTAGATCTCTACCTGAGAGATTCCATGCGAAGATTACGGCTATAGAGGAATCAAAGGATATTGACAAGATTCCTTTAACTGAGCTGGTTGGGAACTTGCAGACCTACGAGCTAGGGTTATCTAGGATTAGCAAGTCGGGTAAAGGCAAGAGTATGGCCTTAAAGGCAAAGAATAGTGACACAGATGAGTCTTCCGATGATGAAGATTCTAAGATGAAGTCCTACATTACAAGGCAATTCAAGAAGTTTATGAAGAATGCCAATAGGGGGAACTTTGACAAGGACCGCAGGCAATTCAGTTCTTCTTAGTTCAAAAGCCAAGACAAAGGGAAGAAGGATGCAAGGGATGGCGATCAGTACACTGTTCCCACAGGACCTAAGTGCTTTAGGTGCCATGGCTTTGGTCACATGAAGCAAGAGTGTCCCACATATCTCAAGAATGTTGGAAAAAGCAAGGCACTTGTTGCTACGTTGAGTGAAACTGAGCCTAAAGATGATTCTGACAATGAGGATGACGGAATCTTAAATGCCTTCACTGCCATAGTCAGTCCTACTAAAGGGATTGTTGAAGACGTGGAAGAAGAAGAAGAATTGGTGGATTCTAAGTGTGAGAAGATGGATGATCAAGATGATATCCATACAGCCTATGAGAAACTGTACAAGCTCTCTTAGAAGCATGGGAAATTGTATAGGCTGGCCACCAAGAAGTTCAGTGATGTGGAACTTGATCGTTAAGAGCTTTCCATAAAGTTTGATGAAGCTAATAAAAAAATTGGTGCATTGAGGTTTGAGAATAATTTCTTGGCTAAGAAGACTAAGAAGCTTGAAGCGGAGTTGTTTCAAGTTAGAGCTCAATTGGAGAGGACTTCAAGCGCAAAGCTAGACAAGATGCTTAGCATTTAGAAATCTACTTCAGATCAAACAGGTTTAGGGTATGATTTTTCTTACTCTAATATTGCTTCTACTAGTGCTACTGTTTTTGTTCCTCCTACTAATAATACTGAAATTGAGAACACTGATATTAAAACTGAATTAGCTAGTGAGAACTTAGACAAGGGTAAATCTATCTTAGGAGTATCCCTTAAGCAGGATAAGAAAGATGTTAAAAACCCTACGGCTAAGAAGGCTAACTCTCAAAATCCTAAACAAAAGAAGCAGCATCTCTGTCATCATTATGGAGCTGCCGGTCATACTCGTCCAAATTGCTACAAGTGGTTAACCACTCAACAGAGCAACAGCATGATCGCGTCTGAAAGCCAGAATCAGCTTCAATCCTCTCTTGCTCCTTTTGGTGATCTTCTCAAAGCCCTTATGTTCCTTTCGAACTTGAACGGTTTCAATCCTTCCCCCCTCACCGCCGGTTCAAAGGTTTAATCAAAGGAAAGGTTCTTCCAAGGTGTGGAAGAAAAAGGACTCTTAAGTGATTTTATCACTTTTTTCTATCTTCTTGTTTGTGTTTGTTGCATTACTTGTGTGTTTTGCATTTTTTTGAGCCAGTCTAGTTTTATGCTTTGTTTAACATGTTTTTGTTTATTTATTTTTAGTTTTGTTTATTTTGTTTTTGATATAAAAAAAAAATGAAAAATCAGAAAAGTACAAAAACAGTGAGTATTTTGTGTATTTTGGTACTTGTGTACCTTGGATGGCCATTAAAATAAAGTTTTCTAAACTTTATATCTTTTGTAACTTAGATGAGCATCTCTATGAACAACTAAGCAAGTGAGATTTGTGGCTCTTGTTTGTGATGAGTAAGATTAAGTTATCTCTTAAACTTAACACTCGTATCACTTTTTTTTATGGATAAGACTAGAAAATCCTAAGAGAAAGGCATAAATAACCATCTCACCACTGTTGCTCGCTAATCATAATAAGACACTTGTATGCTTTGGCATAGCAAAAGTGCAGTGTCAAAAACATCCGTATGCTTCGGCATAGCAAAAGTGCAATGTCAAATGCTTAACATCTTGGGTATTTCTTTTCTCTCTCTTATATGCCTATGCATGACATGCTAAATAAAAGAAAATAAAAAGTAAAAAGATCAAAACTGCTTTAAATATGATTGCAAGCATGTATTCTAGGAGATGTAGGAGTTATAGGATTTACCTCAAAGGTGATAGTCCCCATCAAATAGTTATGATTGTGTGTGAGTTAAAGTGATTTTCTCATATCTCAAATCGTCATAACATGTATACACTTATGCAATCTTGCGATGTTTTTCACACACAACATGTAATATTCTTTGCTACTCTTGATACATGTGCAGGTACAATGTGATTTGGCCATCACAAGGTTTTACATGTGCTAATATATGCTCACTAAACTGTCTTCACTTGTTTTTAAAATATAAAATTTGTTAGACTTGTTTAATGTGTGTGTGTGTGTGTATGTATGTGTGTTTTTGAGGATCCGTGTGCTTAAATTTCTTCTTGAGAGATGTTTTTGAGAGCTTAATATGTTGATTGGATCAGTGTTTAAGTTGCATGTTGGATTGCATTCATGTCTGTGTTTTTCTCTTCTCGAAAAACTGTTTTTAAAAACTAGCTCGACACCTCCTTGACACCTCCTCGATACCTTGCTATCTGTCAAGCTTCTCAAGCTTTTTCTTATCGCAATCTCGACACCTCCTCGACACCTGGTGGATTGATCGAGAAATCTCCTGCCTCCTTGATAGATTCTCGACACTTGGCCGATCGATCGAGCTTATGCCCTCAATCTGGTGTTTTATCCCTCGATACCTCCTCGACACCTTCAACTGTCGACGTTCTTTTTCTTGACGCCTCTTTCGATACCTGTCTCGACACCTTTCGACACCTCATCTGTTGAGATTTACTGAGGATGTTGTATATACCCCTCGTGCGATCCGATATTCATTTCTCTCGATCTCTCTCTCTCTCTCGATAGCTCTTTGTTTTCTCTCCTAAACACTCTCATCTCACTCCAATCTTACTCCTTAAGGTTTCTTCAAGCTTCCTCAAGTTTTTCTTCACTTGTTAAGCTTCCTATCTCTTCATTCTTCATGCATTTCATGATTTGAAACCTAGGTTTTGGAGTTTTTGAAAAATTTTGGGTTGAGTTTTCACTTAAATGTGTTTAAAAACTCATGCATTGCATCACATTTGCATTATAATGGTATTTTCATGCATTTAGATGTGTGTAATATGCTTGTGTGCTAGTAGGATTGGATTGGGCTGAGCCCATGATGCTTTTTACTTTGCATGTCACATGCTCATGCATTTTCATGCATACGTTCTCTCTTTTCAATATATCTTGATATATTTGAAATGTTTTCGGACTTTTCTGTTTGTCTCCTTTTCTCCCTCTCTCTCTTTGTTTACGTTAGTCGTGTCTATGGCACCTAAACGTAAGTCTACTCCATCTCGGAACCCTCTTCGTTCCGGGGCATCATCTTCTTATGATCCTACTCCTTCTAACATTCGGTTCCATGATAAGGATGCCTGAAAGGCTTTCTCAAAGAACTTTTCTCGACGAGGTGTTCATTTGGAGCGTCGAGTCATTTTGGCGGATTTCGCTGACACTGACCTTCCCAATGTCATTCACAGTCGGGGATGGGAGTCACTGTGTGACATCCTGGTCACTTGTCCTCTCGTGCTTATTCAGGAGTTTTACTCCAACATACACGAGATTGATTCTTCAGTACCTCTCTTTCACACTCGCGTTCAAGGTACGCGCTTTTCTATCACACCACAGCTTGTTGCGGATGTGCTTCGAGTTTCGAGGGTAGAGTATCCTAACTACCCCAGTTGTAAGCGTCTGAGTATCCTGATATACATCTCTCACTACAACTCTATCATAGAGTCTCGTGCTCGATTTTTGTTGTCCCTTCTTGAGCATCTTACTATAGATTTTCCTTCTCATTTCATTCTTTCTATCATAGATGTTCATCTAGATTCGACGTCCCATGATAAGCTTATCTTTCCTTCTACTATCATGAGGATCTTACGCCATTTTACCGTCCCTTTTCCTATGTCTGACCATTTCACCTTCATGTGTGTCATAGACGCCGTTACCGTAAAACATAGTGAGGCTCAGTTTAGGTCGCGATAGGAGTCAGTAACTCCTCCCTCCAGTTCGACTCCATCTTGTTTGGCACCCTTTCAGTTTGCTCTATCTACATCTGCTCCTTCCTCTTCCATGAGCGAAGTATCTCTTGGAGACTTCATGGCGCAGCTGCAGTACATAGATGCTCACCTTGATACACTCTCTACGGAATTGTATTAGGTGAACATTCGTGTCAGTTGTATTGCACGACGACAGGCGGCTATGGGTGGCTATGCTTCTGAGGCTACTCCTTCACTACCTCCTCCAGTGGCTTCTGATTCTGATGCTGAGGATGATGATGATGATGATGATGGTGATGACGATGATGCTTCGGATGATGATGATGGAGATGCTAGCTCTACTGATAAGATGTCTACTTGACACTCTACCCTTTGTCACTCGTGACAAAAAGGGGGAGTAATTTTGAGATATGAGAGTAGTCATCTTAGGGGGAGAGTAAGTATAGGACATTTTGTTAGGGAGAGTGTTGATACTTGAAGGATGTAGTGAGGATATGATGTATCTTTTCTTTTCTTTCTATTATAGATACATTGCTCTTGTACTTTGGATCTTTTGATCATTTTTACATACATTGTACTTATCTTCCTTATATGTTGATGTATGTTTCTTTCATCTACCTTACATATGTTGTTTCTTTTCTCTCTTTATACACATGCTTCTTATACTTGTATGCAATCTATTATTTCTGTTTCACACAAAGATGCCTAGATGAGTTTTATTTAAAGTGTTTCAGAAATACAGGTTGTCAAAATCTACTTGCCATTAACTCTCTTCTTGCAAAATTTTTCAAGAGTTTGTGTTAGGATAGATTTTATTGTATTCAACAAGTAAATATGAGTTGAGTGATTTATGACTTCTCTCATATCTCATTTTTTTGTTGTGGTTTTGTCACGGATTGCCAAAGGGGGAGATTGTTAGGACATATGTGATTTGTTTATTAGAAACATATGTCACTATTTTATGTAATTGGCAAATCCTTTGACAAAACGCATTTTACTTGTAATTGGGTAGATTTAGGATGTGTTGAAATACTTCAAGAAACCATGTTTCAAGATCAAGCGTTGAAGCCTTCAAGTCTGTCCAACAGAATAAGCTGAAAGTGCAAAGTTACTAAAACTCAACAGCTAGCTTGATAGCTAGCATATGTCAAGATTTAAGGAAGTTGTTTTGCTTGTGGCTCGACAGCTATCTCGATAGATGCTCGACAACTTCTATCTGTCGAGATTTATAAAATCAGAATTTCTGATCTGATTTCTTGGAATCCGTGGATGTGTCTTTGGGCATTCTTTTCTTCTAACCCTAGACATATAAAAGGATTTTTTTAAGGGCCGTCAAAGTGTTCACAAGTTGCACAAGTATTGAGCAAACTCTGTTCAAGCAAATTGTGACCGAAGACAAGGTTTTGACCTAGTTCATCTCTTTTGAAGAAGTTGCTGTGTATGTGCACCTTTGGGTTTTATGACCAAGCATCTTCTTGACTTTCATCGTGGATGAACTGAAGAACTTTGCAGCCAATAACTCTTTCTAGTTGGTGATTGAAGTCGCGTACTGGGATCCGCGCAATTGGTTAGTCACGTACTTGGGAGCCGTGCATCAAAAGGGGAAATTGTCACTACAGAACAAGTCCAATTGGGTATTGGGATAAGGGTTCAACTCTAGGTTGGTAAGGTACTTGGGATTCCTTTACTTGTAATCGCTTATTGTGATAATAGTGGAGTTTCGGGAGTGGTGACCTGAAAATCACTCGACGGGGTTTTTGCCGTCAGGTTTTCCCCATTCGTAAACAAATCACCGTGTTATTTATTTTTTGCTGCATAAGTAGTTTATTGGTGATTTGTTTGTACTACCATGTGTTTGCATGTTAAATTGATTAATTAATAACTTGGCTAATTAATTAATTTAATCACAAAGAGGTCAATACGTTTATGGCCTATCATTGGTCTTGTTCAAGTTGTTGTTAAACCACTCACTAGAAAAGGTATAAATGTTTCTGTTCTTATGTGTTTAAGAGATGCTGGATCTAAGAACTTTAAAGATAGCGTTCTTGGTATGATTACTGCTTTTTTGTATGATGATCCTATATGTTTTAACTGTTATCTTGATATTACTCTTGCTTTGGATGATCCTAATATTGTTAAAGCTTTAACTCTGAATATTGCTTCATTTGGTTATCACATGGAAGAAGGCAGTAAGCCTTTTGCTTTGATTTATCACATTTATTATAGACTTTTGGGTACTTAATTGAATCCTAGTGCTAGGATAAATAGAGAACCTAGTGGTAAAACCATGTTAATTCAATGTTCAACCTCTAATGCTAAAATTCAAGTTCCAAAAATGATTCAATGGCAAGGTGTTAAGCTTCCCACTGAATGGTTGTCTGAACAGCAATCCCCTCAAGCTAAAACTACTTTTGATGAGTTAAATCTCACTCATATTCAACAATATCTTGATGGTACTGTTAAAATAAGTTTTCAAAACAATCAATCCTTGAGGATCAACGAAGGAAGAAATTCCTTTGCTGGATCTGAAAGTATTTCAAAAAGAGATCAAGATCTCAATGAATTTTTGAAAAAGAGTTTTGAAAAACCCGATTTGAGGCTAAAAGGAGTTTCAAGTAACAACTCCCAAGTTAGCACTGCTTTTTACTCTACTAAACCTGAACCTTCCTTTCCATATAGTAGAACAACTAATGAAGAAGAAGAGGACACTAGATCTGTTTGTCCATCTATTTCTGATTTTCTCCCTATTGAAACCCCTAATTACCAAAGCCAATTAAGAGTTTTGAATGTTTTGAATGAAAGCTTTGAAATTGATATGGTTTCCCATTTAATGAATTTATTTCTGCAAAAAACAGAGATAAAAAAAATATTACCAAAGTATTTTTGATCAGTCTGAAAAAGATCGTGTTGAAAGGAAATGGAAAGAAAAAATGAATCAATTGGAAAAACATATTTTGTTTTTTGATTTTCTTGAAAACTATTATGTTCCAGAGGATGAAGTTTCAAAAAATCATTTGAATATGATAAAGAAATCAAATTTTTTTAAAGATGATAAAACCATTGTTAGGTCTAGCCATCCACCCCCTGAGACAGTTTTGATAACTTGTCAAAAGACGGAAGTGAAGGCCTCCCCTTTCAAAATTGCTGATGATCAAACTCCTGTTATTAGTATTATTGAACAAAAATTTTTTTACTAATGAATCCTTGCATATTATTGGTCAATAACTTGATTGTATTGAAGAAAAAAATTGTTGAAAAAACTGTTGTTTCAAAACCTGAGAAACCTTTGATTGATTTGCCCAGTCAAAATGAAAAATTAAAATTTAAAACTTTTCAGGCTAAAACTCTTGAAATTGTTGAGAAAATGCTTTCTTATTTAAAAGTTAAAACTGAGGGTACTTCTACAAGTGTTGCACAAACTATTTCAAGAAATGAAAAAGAAATTATTTTTGATGAAAACATAGATTCTGGTTCATTATCTTGTGTTTCTGTTAACAAGGTTTTTGTTGATGATTTACCAGAAATTAAAAGATTTGTTGGAAAACCCAATCCCATATCTTTTACAAAAAATTGGTATTCGAAACATACTCCTCCTGATATGCAGTTTGAAGATCTTTTCAAACTCAGTTTTTTGTTTTTGCTGATAAAATTTATGAATGGAATATTGATGGTTTGTCTGAACAGGAAATCATTAATAAAATGGGTCATAAGTCTATGGTTGGAATTGCTTATATATATAAATAACCATAATCTTGACCACCTGAAATTGTTGACCTTCTTGTTATTGGTTTTTTTGGTACTCTTTGTGGATGGTGGGATTCATATTTCACAGAAGATTCCAGAGAATCTATTAAAACAACTGTTAAAAAGAATGATGAAGGTTTCCCCATTTTTTATGAAAGTATTGGTCGAGGTATTCCTAATGGTGTTCATACCTTTATCTATACTATTCTTAAACATATTGTTGGTACTCCATCTAATATTTCGTCTCGAATTTCGATTATCTGAACAATTTGAGATGTTCTACTTGTCTAATTACAGATGGTACTAAGATATTTTCATTTCCAGAGTTATGCTTTGAAAAGATTGCTACAAACCTTATTGGAAAGAAAAGTTTATTGATGGTCTACCTCCTATCTTTGCTCATAAGGTAAAACAAGAGTTAATTGGTAAAAATGATTCCATTGATTATGATAATTTAACTTATAAGCACTATTAAAAAACTTGGTAGTAATATGTGCAATAATGAAAAATTGTTAAAATACCAATTAAAGAATAAAAGAAAAGCTAAATATGAAATGACTAATTTCTGTGAACAATATGGCTTGCCCCCTATTGCTCCTTACAGGGAAAAAGGGAAAAAATGATAAAACTAACAAAAATTATAACCATAAGAATATAAAAAATACAGTAGCAACTTTGTTAAACCATATGTTTTTATGCTAAAAAGAAAAATGTTTCTAAAAAATATGATAAACAGAAATCAAGTAAAGGCAAATGTTTTAACTATGGTAAACCTGGACACTACAGTAAAGATTGTAAGCAAAAACCTGGTAAGTTGAAAAATAAGTTTAACATGTTAAATATTGATGATAAAGATCAACAAGAATTGTTCCAAATCCTTGAATCAAACAATTCATCTAATTCCTTGGAAGAGGATTTTTCTTCCTCATCTGATTCTTGCTATCAATCTGCTGATGAATCTTCTAGTTCACCTAATGTTAAAATTGGTTGTAGAGATTCCTGTTGTAATGTTATTAAATCTGTTAATGTTCTTACCAAAAGTGAAGAAAATGAAAGTTTGTTGATTAAATTGATAAGTCAAATTGAAAACCCTGAATTACAAAAAGAATTTTTGGATAAGCTTAAGAAGAATTTAATAAAAGATGAAACTAGTAAAAAACTAAAATCAACGATAAGCTTTGAAGAAACTTTGGAAAGATTTAATAAAAAGAAATCCAAAGATTTAACTGTTAATGATCTTTAACATGAAACTACTATTGTTAAACAAGAGATAATCGAATTAAAAAATGAATTTAAAAGCATTAAAAGTGATAACAATAATCTTAAACAAGAATTGTTGTTGTTAAAAATTGATAAAAATCTTGATAAACATCAATCTGATAATGAACAAGATGAGCACAAAGATGGAGATGAATCCAGTCAACATGCTCTTCTTTTTTATAAAGGTATTGTTGATAATTATCAACTTAATCTTGTTAACAAAGTGCTTCCTCCAAAATGGTTTACAAAAGTTAAGATTGTTGTTTCCCATGATTTGACTGTTATTGCTATGATTGATTCTGGTGCAGATATGAACTGTATCCAAGAAGAATTAATCCCTTCAAAATATTTTGAAAAATCAACTGAAAGATTGGTTTCTGCTAATGGTACTCAAATGAAGATTAAATATGAATTAAATAATGCTCATGTTTGCCATGGTAATGTCTGCTTTAAGATTCCTTCTGTTCTTGTTAAAAACATGACTAATAAAGTGATTCTTGGTTTGCCATTTATAAATGCTTTGTATCATTTTCTTGTTGAACATGATGGAATTACTACTGATCCTTTTGGACAAAAGATAAAATTCAAATTTGCTTCAAAATTTGACATTGATACTGATGATGCTTTAAATCTGATTTACGTTAAAACCAAATATCTAAACTTCCTTAGGCAAGAAGTTAGGTACAAAAGAATTGCGGAACAGCTTTCTGAAAAATTGATGCAATCTAAAATTGATAATTTTCAAAAAATATTGATTGATGATGTTTGCTCTGACATTCCTAATGCTTTTTGGTATAGGAAAAGACATATTGTTGACATACCATACGTTAAAGATTTTGATGAAAAGAACATTCCTACTAAAGCCCCCCTATTCAGATGAATGTTGAGGCTGTTGAATTTTGTAAAAAAGAAATCAATAATTTACTTAAAAAAAAAACTCATTAGAAATAGCAAGTCCCCCTGGTCTTGTGCTACTTTCTATGTTCAAAAAAATGCTGAGGTTGAGAGAGGAATCCTTCGCCTAGTTATCAATTATAAGCTCTTGAACAAGGTCTTAGAATGGATCATGTATACTATACCCAACAAAAATGATATAATTCATAGACTGAGTGAGGCTATGGTATTTTCCAAGTTTGATATGAAATCTGGGTTCTGGCAAATCCAAATTAGTGAGAAGGATAAATATAAAATTGCTTTTACCACTCCTTTTGGACATTATGAGTGGAATGTTATGCCTTTTGGTTTTAAGAATGCCCCTAGTGAATTCCAAAATATTATGAATGATATTTTCAATTCTTTTAGCCATTTCACCATTGTTTATATTGATGATGTTCTTGTTAACTCCAACTTTATTGATGAACACTGGAAACATTTATATTCGTTTCTAGATACTATCAAAAGAAATGGTCTTGTTGTCTCTGCTAAGAAAATCAAATTGTTCCAAAAAAAAGTTCACTTCCTTGGCTATGACATCTCTGAAGGACAAATTCATCCTATAGATAGAGCTATTCAATTTGCTGATAAATTTCCTAATGTTATCACTGATAAAACTCAACTCCAGAGATTTCTTGGGTCTTTGAACTATGTTGCCGATTTCTACAAAGATATGAGGAAACAATGTAAACCCCTTTTTGATCGGTTACAAAGTAATCCTCCTCCCTGGTCTGATGTTCATACTTCCCTTGTCAAACAAATCAAATCCCATGTTAAGACATTGCCCTGTCTTGGTATTCCTACTATTGATGCTTTCAAAATTATTGAAACTGATGCCTCTGACATTGGTTATAGTGGTATTCTGAAACAAAGAGTTTCCCCAGAGTCATCTGAACAAATTGTTAGCTTCTATTCTGGAATCTGGAATAATGCACAATTAAACTATAGTACTATTATAAAGGATATTTTATCTATAGTTCTATGTATTTCAAAGTTTCAAAGTGATTTATTAAACCAAAAGTTTTTGTTACGTATTGATTGCAAAAGTGCCAAATATGTTATTGAAAAAATGTGGAAAATATTGCTTCAAAACATATTTTTACCAGGTGGCAAGCTATTTTAAGTATTTTTTATTTTGATATTGAATATATTAAAGAATCTCAAAATACCATCCCTGATTTCCTTACTCGTGAATTTCTGCAGTGTCACAATAGCAAGTAGGCGGTCGAAAGACAAGAACCCTGCCACTGATAAACCGATTGTTATAAAGGAACCTGTTTCTTCTTTAGAGATTGTCAACCGTTTCACTCCCTTAGGTACCATTCCTAAGCCTAATTACTCTTCTGTTTTAGCCTCATCCTATGATCCTTATGCTTTAACCCGAGTTAACCGACCGGTTAAAACTATTTTTCCCAAAACTTCCAATGCTTCCTAGTATGTTAAAAAAAAATATTTTCAAAACTTGATTTCTATCAAGTCAAATAGGACTTCAATTACTAATCCTTTCAGACTTGCTACCAACTACTTTCCCCCAAAGTTTCATTGGATCCCTGAACATAGTGAGAAAGATGTGCAATATTATTATGATATTTTACGCCATGAGAATTCAATCACTATTAATGCCATACTTGATAAGAACAATACTACTAAGATTATTTATCACAGTGTTTTCTTGAATCATATTATTTCTAAAGAAATGTGGGGCCCTAATCTTGCCTCCACAAAAAGGTTACCAACCTCCCCTGTTCCTTATTCATATCATGATTATCTCACTGCTTGGTTCAGATTCATCCTTCATCAAAATGAAAACATGTCTCATTCATGGTTTGTTAATTTTGATAAGGATTTCAATTCTGATTTGCCTCTTTGGTTCATTCGCTGGTGGACCCAGTTTAGTTTTGTTACTGAAATATTCCCAGAATCATTGGTGGGTTCTTTCCAATATTTTACAAGTGTGTTCAAAGTTGATGCTTATGGGGCTAAATTTCCTCCTTTTCTCCATTTCATTAAGAAATATAAGTTTCCTTGGATCTTGAAATGGCAATATGATAAGGAAGGTGATGTTCTCACTCGCTGCTGGTATGTTAAGTGGTGGGATAAGTTTCCTCACACACAAGCAATTGTTAACAATGTCACTAGAGAATTCCCATCCCCAAATACTTTACCGGTGGTTAAGATCAATACCCCAGTGCAAAAAGCTAAACTAGCTGATGCACCTACTTTTACATCTGCTAAAATTGTTAAATCCTCTGCTAAGCCTAGAAAGAAGGGTTCTCCTTTGGATGAAATTCGCAAGGACCCTAATGCTTTGTATGCCCTCCTCAAAAATGATTTCGAGGGAGAAAGAAGCTGCTGATGATTCAGGAGATGAACGGTCCTCTGAAGCATTTTTTACAAAAAACCCTTACTACCCCTACAATCAAGAGTGGTTTGGTCATGATGAAGAAGATATTCCTGATTTAGTAGAAGATTGATTGATTGATACACCCTATTTGTCTGGCCTACACAACAGCCAAAATGCTATAATGTTTACCCCTGGTGAAATTCCCAAATTTCCTCTATTGTTTTACACTACTGGTCCATACAAATGATTATGCTTCAAAAAAAAAAAAAAGATTCTTCATGATTTTGGTCACCTCATAGTTACTTTCGAAACAATTTGGCTCTTTGGATTGAAGAACCAGACAAAGCTTTTGCTCCTGCTAATTTGAGTTAAAAAGTGAAAAATCACTGTTCACTTTTTACTGTTCATTGAATATTGTTCACTGATCACTGTTTATCGGTACTATTCACTACGCTTTTTTATGCCTATTTGGGGGGGGGGGGGGGGGGGGGGGGGGTCAGGGGGGGGGGAGGGGATGTCCCTTATGTTAAACTTAGAATTCTCTAGAGCTAGAACTTTCTTTAGGCTTACTTCTCTTCTTTAGAATTTCTCTCTAGAATTTCCACTACTACCACTATTTCCTTACAAAGCCTGTGTCTAGAACTAGTTCCAAACTTTGTACTGTTTCAATCTTGTAACTACTCTTGCTAGAAGTATTGTTATCTATTTTCAATAATAATTACTTTCAGCTTGTGTTTAATATATTTGTTGCTACCGCCTTCTTGGACGGTTTTATACTTTATATTGCTTTGATATACTGCTTGGTTGGTTCTACCGCCTTATATTATTGTTTTAAATTACTTTGATTATCTCTTGCACTACTGCCTTCTTGGCTGGTTCTACTTTGTTTACATATTATTTTCAATATAATATTATTGTACTTCCGCCTTCAGTGCTGTGTTTCGCCTCCATTTGTGGTATCAAAGCCTTAAATAGATTGTCGATCCTCTCACTTTGTAATAGATACATGGTAAAGAGAGGCTCTCCAGCGGTAGCTGCGAGTACCGTTCATGTGCTAGGCCTGTATGCTTTGGTAGGTATGCGGTGTCGCCGAAGTCGATGCTCTCCTAGCCCAATTCCATGCCGTTAGAAGCATAGCCTGGCATCGTGGGGTTTAGGGCGTTTTCCAAGCATAAGCAACTTGGAGATGGGAGCCCCGGGTAACCGCCCCCTTTGTGGTGTGTATATATATATATATAGTAGTTTTGATGGGAAGGAAAAACAGTTTCTAAATTGAATTTAAATGAATCAGTTTTTTAGAAATGTGAATTACCATGTAAGTCCCAGTGCCAGACCTTATTCAATTGGTAGAGATGATTAGTTTGCTCAGGGGATGCAGTATGGCATAATGGTCAGATCAAAGATGTTGGGTAAGTTCCTCCGACTGTAGCGGTTTTTCACGTTCATATTTCTCTCTTTTACCTTTTTTGTTGCGTAATATTTCTTTTTACTTGAATAATCTTTACAAAATTTTATTAATCCTGTTTGGGTTGTTGAGAAAATGGAGCAAACAACATTAGAAATAAATGAAAGTAAGAAAAAATTCTACCTTTCACTCAAGAAAAAAAGAAGAAGAAGAAGTTAGTAACTTCTTTTCCTGGTGGTAAAGTGCTAGGGAATGCTTTCACACAATGAATGTTTTAGTCAGTGGTTTGCAGATTTTAGTCAGTGTTTTCAACAATAAGTTTTCAGCAAATTAAGCGGTATCCAAACAGACCCTTCATTGAAGCTCTATTAAATGATCTGATCTGTCCACAGTCTCCTCACTATGAATTGTAGATTTCATAAATAAACTATCACATTTTTTCACTTCTTCTACAATTATGAATCATAGATTGCATCTAACAATAACTTAAATAAGAAGAAAAAAATTTTGTGGACAACTTTTGTCACCCCTTTTGCAAGTGGTCCTATATGATATTTTGATATACGTATTCATGCTAGTAACTTTAATGCTAATATTGGAAAACTATACAATAATATAAATAGGAAAATTTTTTTTTTTTTATCTTTTTATTCTTGATTAACTTCTTATGTTTTTGTCACGTAAGTTTTTAGAAAGTCATTATTTCCACGTTATTTTATATATATATATATATATAACATTTTACTTTTAGAGTTACAAAAACTATATCAGTTTGAACTAATTTGAATTTAGAATTCATAATTATAGACAAAGTTAGGGGATTGAGAGGGGACAATTGCCCCTTATCATTGCCCCATTTTGACCTCCCTAAATTTTTAGAGAGTAATGTTATAGACACAAACTATTTTACAACATTTTTACAAATTGCTAATGTGGCTTTAGCATTTTTCAAATGAATATTGTAAGTAAAAATGTGATGCCAGTGATGGGTCCATATTATAACTAGTAAGAATTTGTTACATAAGCAGTTTGTAAAAATATTGTAAAATAGTTTATGTATGTAGACTGTAGCATGACTCATTTTTCGAAGTTCTTTGGTAAAAAATTGAGATACCTAAAAATGTATTTTTGAATTAACTGAATCTTTGTCAAAGACTAATTTGTGTCTATCGAATTGAGAAATAAATCCCAATTCAAAACCACAAAGTCAACCAAGGGGACAAAATGGGCTTCTGCCCTTTTCAGGCAAATTATATAGGGAAATGTCCCCCTTCCCAAACTAAATAGGCAAATGCCCCTTTTTTAAAACTCGATTTTTGATAAATCGAGTTAGTCCCTACAGTGGCGTTTTTAAGGAGCCTATAGTGACGTTTTAAGGACCTATAGTGACGTTTTTTAACCTCGACTTCGATGAAATCGACCTATAGTGGCGCTTTTTTTTTACCTATGACTCGATTTCTTTAAAGTCGAGTTAAAAAACGTCACTATAGGTCCTAAAACATCACTATAGGCTCCTTAAAACGCCACTATAGGGCTTCAGATTTTTTTTTTCTAACTCGATTTATCAAAAATCGAGTTTTAAAAGAGGGGCATTTCCCTATTTAGTTTGGAAAGGAGGGCATTTCCCTATATAATTTGTTCGAAAAGGGCAAAAGCCCATTTTGTCCCAACTAAGGTCAAAACGCATCTATTTTTGTGAAGAAAACTTAAAAATGGCGGACTCAATCAATTATAGCTAAATCCTAATGTTGTTTGAGTTTGACCTATTATTAATTGAAAATTAGATCGTTCAATTGAAGTAAATTTGTTGCAGAAAAAGTTTATCTCTAAACTGGTTTTGAGGAAACATCTTCCAACCCATTAGATGGCGATTAAAAAAACTATTCACATGTACTTTTAGTCAAATGAGTTTTTTAATGAGTTATATGACTTGTTTTAAAAAGTACATGTAAATAGTCCTATAAATTTTGACGCAGTGAATCGTAAGAGGTTTCTCAAACTAGTTTAGAGAAAACCTTCTCCAATCTTGTCCATCATTAAATAATAGTCCAATAATTCACGATTTGCTTTTGTACAAAGCATTTACATTAAATAAAACATAATAAAGTATATAAGGGTCATGAGATGGTGGATAGAGCTAAGCATGAGTCATAAATTAAAAAAATAATAATAATAAAACATGATATATTGTGAGGGATTAGGATCCGGTGCAATCGAGTGCAATTCACCCATATCTTTCACAATTTTTTTTTTTCTTTCACTTTTCACCTTTTTAACTTTTACTTTTTCTTTCTCTTGGATATTTTTACAAAAATATCATATTTTATTTTAATGCTCATTTAAGTGATTTAAGGAAGTAATTCCGTTTATGACAAATCAGTTTATTTGCTAAATTTGAAATTCAAATATAAATTAAAATTTGAAAAGTTTCTGTCAATGTTTTATGTTAGGAAAGTTTTCCTATCTTTGACGTGATTATTTAGTACCATCAATTGCCAGCTTTTGTTTTTATTTCATTTTATATACTTTCCTTTATGAACTTTTGCTTTCAAATGTTTTTTTTTTTTTGAATATATTAATTGTAACATTATGGATGGAAAGTATCAAAAACTTATAAAACTATATATTTATATAATTTACTGTTCATGGTTTATAGCATTACAACTTGCTTTCTATTCTTGGTTGTAATTTTTGTGTATAGTCAAAGTTATTTTAAATTCTGAAATTTTCTAAACGTTTGGTATTCAATTTCAGCCACCTTATGGGCTATTAATTGCAATAGCATTATGACTCTTTTAATTGATTTCAACGTATAGTATTTTGACAAAAGACAAGTTCATGTCCGGCTATTATATTATATATATATATATAGAAAGAAATAAAAGTTTATCATATCACCTTATTTGGATTACCAAGCTATAGACTTTCAAAAATCAATTTTGTTATTGTTCTAAACACATCTACCGCTTCTTACTCTTAACAAATATTTTATCTTTATTCTACTTTCTGGGAAAAGAAAGTGCTATAGAGATCTTATATCCTATGAGCAGTGTAGGCTTGCAAGGATAATCAGCAAAAGTGGTTGGGCTGTTATATCTTGGGGACAACATACAAAAATTATTTGTCTAACTACATCGAACAAACTGTAGATGGCACAGTTTGTCTCAAGGTAGTGACTTGGTCCACGCCTCATCTCCACCATTTCTTTTGGTAAAATCATATTGTGCAATTTCCAAGGAAAATTCAGGTTATTCTCTCCTTTATTTCTATCAATTTTGAGACAAATCGAGTGGAAAACACAAAATCATCATTGGAAAATGGTAAAGTCATGTCTAATTCCTCTAGAGCGGGTGATCTTAATAAGCCATTCCACTTCCGTGGTGTTAACTTTAAGAGGTGGAGACAAAAGACTATTTTATCTTACTCTTTTGAAGAAGAACTTTTTCAACATGAAAAAGATGTTAAGAAATGGGATAAGGATCATCTTTATTGTAGAAATTATTTACTTAATTGTCTTTCTGATGATTTGTATGATTATTATGATCAAGCTTACAAATTAGCCAAAAAGATATAGAAGGCATTGAATAAAAAATATGATACAGAGGAAGTTGGATCCAAGAAATATGCATGTAGCCGGTTTTTCAAGTTTCAGATGGTTGAAGGCAAGTTCGTGGTGGAACAAGCCTATGAAGTCCAAATGATTTCACAAGATGTTCTATCTAAAGGCATTCGAGTAGATGAACAAATGCAAGTTTCAGCCATCATTGACAAGCTGCTTGAGTCTTGGAAAGAGTTTGCCAAAATCCTGAGATACAAGCCAAAGGAACTCTCCATTGAATCCCTTATCACCCATTTGAGAGTGGAGGAAGAGGCAAGGAACCAAGACAAAGCTGTGGAACTCCATGGAGCAAATGGTCCTAAGGTAAATTTTATTTCTTCAAATGAAAACATGCCAAAAGTCCATGCAAAAAATAATGACTGTTTAAGGCCTAAGAAAAGAAATTCAAATGAAGGCCAAATGGAAATCAGCCTCAACATAAGACCCATTCTAATCAAAGAAAGAACCAAGCATACCATCCTAAGCATGCTCCAAATAATGGCAACCACGCTAATAATAGCAATTATGCATGTTTTGTATGTGGTAAGCCTGAACATTTGGCTAGAAATTGTCGTTTTCGGAAACATGGAACTATGGCTCATGTCAATGTCATTGAAGAGCCTATTGTGGCTATGGTTATTGAGATTAATATTCTTGAAGGCTTAGGAGGGTGGTGGATTGATTCTAGGGCAACCGGACATGTTTGCTATGATAAAACTTGGTTCAAGACCTACACCATCCTAGATGAGAAAAAGAAAACTATGCTTGATGATTCTCGTACCATTGAGGTTGTGAGAATTGGAGAGGTCCTTCTCAAATTTACTTATGGGAGAGAAGTCACTCTCAAAGATGTCTTTCATGTTCATGGCATTAGAAAGAATTTAGTTTCTAGCTTTTTGTTGAATAAGGCTGGTTTCAAACAAGTCTTTAAGGTTGATCAATATGTACTCTCTAAAGAATGAACGTTTGTTGGCAAGGGCTATGCATGTGATGGCATGTTTAAACTTAATGTTGAGATGAATGAAAATTCAAGTTCTGCTTATATTGTTTCTTGTGTGAATGTTTGGCATGTTAGATTATGTCATATTAATAATATATGAAAAAATTGAATGGTTTACATTTAATTCCTAACCTTGAAAATGAACTTGGAAAATGTGAAATTTGTAGCATGACTAAAATTACTAGAAAGCCTCATAAATCTATTGGAAGAAATACAGAATTACTAGAACTTATCCATAGTGATATTGGTGAATTTGAAGGACATTTGACACATGGAGATAATCAGTATTTTATAACTTTTATAAATAATTTTTCAAAATATTCATATGTTTGTCTTATGGAAAACAAAAGTGATGCTTTTGAAAAATTATCAATTTTCTTAAAAGAAGTTGAGAATACTTTTGATAAGAAGGTTAAAAGGTTTAGAACTGATGGAGGAAAAGAATATGATACACTTGGTCTTAATAATTATATTCAATCTCTTGGTGTTGTTCATGAGACTACTGCCCCTTATTCTCCATCTTCAATGGAGTAGCTAAACGTAAAAATAAGACTCTCATAAATTTAACCAATGCTATGCTTGTTAGTTCTGGAGCTCCTAAATTTTTTTGGGGTGAAGTTGTTTTAATTGCAAATTTTATTTTAAATAGAGTACCTCATAAAAATAAAAATAAAACTTTTTAAACTCCTTTTGAATTATGGAAAAAATATAAACCAAATTTGAATTTTTTCAAAGTTTGGGGTTGCTTAGCATATGTGAGGCTACCTAACCCCTAAAAGACCTAAATTTGGGGTAAAGGTTTCTACATGTGTATTTTTGGGTTATTCTTTATATAGCACAACTTATAGATTTTTTGATATTGATAATAATACAATAATTGAATCTAGAGATGCAATTTTTCATGAAAATAAATTTCCATTTAAATATAAAAAAAGTGGAGGTTTTGAACAACAAGAGAAATTTGAATGTTGAACATCTAAATCAAAAGATGTTAATGAATATGAGATTGAACCTAGGAGGAGTAAAAGACCTAGAATTGAAAAAGTTTTTGGTCCTGAATATTATGTGTATAATTTACAAGGTGACCCTATTTCTTTAGAAGAAGCTTTATCTTATCTCGATTCAGGTTTTTGAAAAGAAGCCATAAATGATGAGATGGAATCTATTATCTCTAATAATACTTGGAAACTTGTAGATTTACCTCCAGGTTGTAAAACAATTGGAGGTAAATGGGTTCTTAGAAGAAAATTAAAACTTGATGGATCTATTGAAAAATTCAAAGCAAGGCTTGTAGCTAAATGTTTTAAACAAAAAGTAGATGTTGATTTTTTTTCAATACTTTTTCTCCTGTTACTAAAGTTACATCTATTAGATTACTGATTTCTATAGCAGCTATTCCTAATTTGATGATACATCAAATGGATGTAAAGACGGCATTTTTAAATGGAGATTTAGAAGAAGAAATCTACATGGACCAGCCAAAAGGTTTTACAATGCCAGGTAATGAACACAAGGTATGTAAATTATTAAAATCTTTATATGGTTTAATACAAGCACCTAGATACTGGCATGAGAAATTTGATCAATGTTTTCTTTCTAATAGTTTTAAAACAAATGAAAGTGACAAGTGTATTTATTATAAAACTTTTGATGATACTTATGTTATAATCTGTTTATATGTTGATGATCTTCTAATTTTTTGTCCTAGTATGGATATTATAAATGCTACCAAAATGCTTCTTAAAAATAACTTTGACATGAAGGATTTAGGAGAAGTTAATGTGATTCTTTGCATGAAAATTTCTAGAACTTCAAATGACATATTTGTAGATCAATCTCATTATAAAGAAAAAATTTTGAAAAAATATAAATACTTTGATTGTAAACCTACAAGCATTCCTTTTGATTCTAATTTGCATCTATTTCCCAATAAAGATGAAAATGATATTTACAATCAAAAGGAATATGCTAGTATTATTGGTAGTCTTAGATATGCTATTGATTGTACTAGACCTGATATTGCTTATGCCTTAGGAGTTCTAGCAAGATTTATTAGCAAACCTAATTTTGAGCATTAGAATGTCATGACTCAATTAATGAGATATTTAAAAAGAAATGCACACTATGATTTGCTATATCAAAGATATCTTGTTGTTCTTGAAGGATATAGTGATGCTAGTTGGAACACCTTATTAGGTGATTCTTTGTCCATTATTGGCTATGTATTTACTTTAGGTGGTGGAGCAATATGTTGGAAATCTAAAAAACAACAAGTTATTGCTAAATCCACCATGGAGGCAAAATTAGTTGCCTTATCTTCAACTAGTGAAGAAGCCGGTTGGTTTTGTGACTTATTATCTGAAATTCCCATGTGGGAGAAACCTATTCCACCCGCATTAATTCATTGTGATAGTACTGCCACTATTGGTAGAGTGCGCAATAAATACTATAATGGTAAATCCAGATCTATTAGAAGAAATCACAGTGCTGTGAGATCATACATAAACAATAGTACCATAAATGTTGATTATATTAGTACAAATGATAATATTTTGGATCCATTAACTAAAATTCTAGTTTGAGAAAAGATTTGGATAGCATCGAGGGGAATGGGACTTAAGCCAAAAGAAGAATAAACTATCTATGAGGATACCCTACCTAGGGATTGGAGATCCCAAGAACTAGGTTCAAAGGGAAAAACTAATCATAGAGTAGTTTGATTAACATGCACTAAATATATGTATGAGTACTAGTACTCATGTCCCTCCCTATGACGTGTGTGCATGTATCTTGTAATGTTTTATAGGATGAGTTATTTATTTATTTATTAAAAACCCTTAATGTGGACTATAGCTCTTATGAGTGGGATGTTAAGAGTAACAAGAACATCCTTGATAGACACACCTAAGTGAGCATGGAAGTGAGGCTGCTTCCTTTGAGAATAAGGCTAGTTCTCTAAATAGATCATGAAAGATGGGAATAAGCACAAGGCCATAATGTGCTGTCTAAGAAGCTCATAGTAGAGTACTGGAATATTATGTGTGTGATGTAATGTTTTGTTTCCACACAAAAAGTTATAGTTCAAGACTTAGCTCACTATTAACTTGGAACAATGTTGCTGAAACACTAAATGAGTGTTCAAGCCATTGGCACTCTCATTATGCATAATGTTCTACTTAATCCATAAAATTTTCTTTTATATATATATATATATATATATAGAGAGAGAGAGAGAGAGAGAGAGAGAAGGGAGATGGGTTCAAGTTATACCTAGTGTAACTCTTATAAACTTACACCTTTTTTACATCATAGATTTGTAAGAGATCTAATGGTTAAAAAAACATCATTAAATGCTATTGTTTTCCACCTTATTACCTAATTAATACTAGCATTCTCCCTCTCCTTATTTATTGCTTTTCACCAAATAATATTTTCCTCAACACAATCTAACAAAAAAAAAATTGAAAAATAATCTCATTTTCATCGATTTCACAAAACTACCCAAAACAAGAGTCAGCTAATGACTTTCAACTTGCTCCTTAAAATAAATAAATAAAGGAACTTCAAAAAAAAAAAAAAACTTCAAATAGCCTATCATACACTAAACAATTGAAAGTTTCTATACTCATGTGGCTGGCTTTGATGGGGCTGGTGTTTATTGGTAACGCCATTCGGATGATCTTATGGTTTCTTAGAAAGTTTGGATATATTAAGGAGAAAGTGAGAGAATATTATTGTGTGCATTTTTTTGTTGTAAATTGGGAGTAATTCCTTTGATGTAGATTTTCGCGTGCAGGCTTTTTGTTACTGTATACAAGAGAATATTATCATTTATCAGAGTAGTTTGTTTCATAGACCCTGAAAGATGTTTCATATGTTTGACAATTAGTGTATGATAGGCCATTTGCAGTTTTTTTAACCACAGAAACTTAAATATAAGTTTAGCGTATGATAGACTATTTGAAGTTTTTTTTAGGTTCCTTTATTTATTTATTTTAGGGAGCAAGTTGAAAGTCATTTGTTGACTCTTGTTTTGGATTATGTTTTAATTTTTTTGTTAGATTGTGTTGAAGAAAATATTATTTGGCGGAAAGAAATAAATAAGGAGAGAGAGAATGCTAGTATTAATTAGGTAATAAGGTAGAAAATAATAACATTTAATGGTGTTTTTTTAACTGTTAGATCTCTTAGAAATCTATGGTGTAAAAAATGTATAAGTTTGTAAGAGTTACACTAGGTGTAACTTGAACCCATCTCATATATATGTATATATATATTTATCTATTTATTTTTATAAAAATAAGTGGGGAATTGTTGGATATTTTACAAAAATATTATATTTTATTTTAATGCTCATTTAAGTGATTTAAGGACATAATTCCCTTTATGACAAATCGGTCTATTTGCTAAATTTGAAATTCAAATATAAATTAAAATTTGAAAAGTTGCTGTCAATGTTTTTAGTTAGGAAAGTTTTCCTATCTTTAACGTGATTATTTAGTACCATCAATTGTTAGCTTTTGGTTTTATTTCATTATATATACTTTCTTTTATAAACTTTTGCTTTCAAACTTTTTTTTTTTTTTGAATATATTAATTGTAATGTTATGGATGGAAAGTATCACAAAATTATACAACTATATATTTATATAATTTACCGTTCATGGTTTATAGCATTACAACTTGCTTTCCATTCTTGCTTGTAATTCTTATGTATAGTCAAAGTTTTAAAGGAAAACATTAATGGAAAGTCAAAACTTTTGGAAATATTTTAAATTCTGAAATTTTCTAAACATTTGGTATTCAATTTCAGCCACCTTATCTACAAAGGCTAGGCCCTTTTGTAGTGGTATTATGGTTATGTAATATATTATAAGCTAATTAAAAAAAAATCTATATATTACTTTCGTATTTGTGTATTCTAATAAGTATTATTGTTTCCTTAAAAAAAAATAGAGATGTTTATCCCACATTAGTTGTGTGTGTTAGAGTTTCAGTTCTTATAACCCCAGGCTACTACTATAGAGGTGATAGGAGTATTGCTATCATACCTATCATTGCTATTACACAGCTAGCCTAGAAGTTGGTTAGTTATGCTAATTGTATAGGGAGTAGATAATAGATTTCCCTACTATAAGAGCAGAATCTAGGGAGTAATAAAACTAAGTAACAAGCATATGCAATTTATTCTTACATTCTCTCTCTCTCTCTCTCTCTCTCTCTCTCTCTCTCTCTCTCAACTTTCTAGGAGGCCTAGTTCCCTTGAAAGAACTACCAAAAGCTTTCTATCATTTGGTATTGTTAAGACATATGTGATTCAATGTTAGGAACATATGTCAATATTTTTTGTAATTGGTCAATCCTTTGACAAAACACACTTTACTTGTAATTTGGTAGATCTAGGATAAGTTTAATACTTTAAGGAACAAGGTTTCAAGTTCAAGTGTTAAAGTCATGCAAGTCTGTCTAGGAATCAAGTGAGAAAGTGCTAAATTTTAAAGCTCGACGGCTAGCATCTATCGAGGTTTAAAAGCTGTTTCAGCCTGTGGCTCGACAGCTAGCTTAATAGATGGCTATCTATCGAGGTTTATGAAACTTAATTTTTTAAAGCTGTTTTTCATCCAATTCGTGAGTATGTGTTTAGGCTTTCTTTTCTCACAACCCTAAACATATACAAGGATTATTTTGAAGGCCGTCAAAGACAAGTTGCACGAGTGTGAAGCAAAGTTTTTTTCATGCAAATTGTGACTAGAAATAGAATTTGCTCTTGTTCATCTTTCTCTTGAAGAAGCTGTTGTGTTTGTACATCGTAGGATTTGTGACCAAGGAGTTTCTTGATCTTCATTGTGTGATGAACTGAAGAACTTTGCAGCCAACATCCTCATCAAGTTAATGATTAAGTTGTGTACTGGGATCTGCGCATCTATTGGTTAGTCACGTATTGGGAGTCCTGCACTGAAAAGGAGAGATTGTCATTACAGAACAAGTCCAATTGGGTATTGGGGTAAGGGTTCAACTATAAGTTGGTATAAGGTACTAGGATTCCTTTACTTGTAACTACTTGTTGTGATAATAGTGAATTCTCAAGAGTGGTGACCTTAAAATCACCCGGTGGGGTTTTTGTAGTGTTGGTTTTCCCCATTCGAAAACAAATCACCAGTGTCAAATTTAATTTCCACTGCATTTAGTTTAATTGGTGATTTGTTTATACTGCCATGCATATTGTATGTTAATCTGATTAATTAATCAACTTGGCTAATTAATTAGTTCATTTATCATAATGGGTCAATATATTCTTAGCCTGTCAAGTGGTATCAGAGTAGGCACACTCTGATTAGGATTAATCTTTGTTGTATGATACATTGACCCCTATTTGTCATGGATAGAGGACAATCTCTTATTATATCTCATTTATTTGATGGCACTAACTATTTTTACTAGAAAATACGCATGAGATCTTTCTTGCAGTCTTTAGATGAAAAAGTGTGGCAAGCTGTGGAGATAGACTGGACCAAGCCTATGGAAGCACCGGTCGACTAGGATGATGCTAAGATCAAGACAGCAAACTTCAATAGCAGGGCATTGAATGCCTTATTCAGTGCAGTCACAAATGAGGAGTTCAAGAAAATATCGTCCACTAAAATTGCAAAGGAAGCATGGACCACCCTTCAAACAACCTATGAGGGAACCAAGGCTGTCAAGGATTCAAAGCTTCAGAGGCTCAATACAAGCTTTAAAGAGATTAAGATGGAGGAGAATGAGTCATTCAATGAGTTCTTTGCCAAGTTCAAGAACATAGTGAACTCAGCCTTTAGTCTTGGGGAAACCATTCCTAAACCCAAGATTGTGAGAAAGGTGCTTAGATCTCGACCCGAGATATTTCATGCCAAGATCACCGTAATTAAGGAATCAAAAGATATTAATAAAATTCCTTTGACAGAGTTGGTTGGCAATTTGCAGACCTATGAGTTGGGTTTAACAAGGATCGAGAAATCAAGTAAGAGCAAAGCATGGTATTGAAGGCCAAGAGTAGTGATACTGATGAGTCTTCAGAAAATGAAGATTCTAAAATGAAGTCCTACATTACAAGGTAATTCAAGAAGTTCATGAAGAATGCCAATGGGAAGGGCTTCGACAAGGACCGTAGGCAATCTAGTTCCTCACAGTTCAAGAGCCAAGATAAAGGGAAGAATGAGGGCGATTAGTACAATGTTCCCTCAGGACCAAAATGCTTTGGGTGTCAAGGCTTCGATCACATGAAACAAGAGTGCCCTACGTATCTCAAGACCATTGGGAAGAGTAAGGCACTTGCTGCTACGTTGAGTGACACTAAGCCTGAGGATGATTCTGATAATGAGGATGATGGAATCCTAAATGCCTTTAATGCCACCGTAAATCCTACTGAACGGATTGTTGAAGATGTGGATGAAGAAGAGGAATTGATAGAGTCTAAGTTTGAAAAGATGGAGGAGCAAGATGACATCCACATAGCCTATGCAAAGTTATACAAGGTCTTGGAAAAGCATGAGAAGTTGTATAGGTTGGCCACCAACAAGCTTAGTGATGTAGAGCTTGAGCGAGAAGAAATCTCCACTAAATTTGATGAAGCAAATCAGACCATTGGAGCATTGAGATTTGAGAATAATTTCTTGGCTGAAAAGACCAAAAAGCTTGAGGCAGAACTACTTCAAGTCAGAGCCTAGTTGGAAATGACTTCAAGTGCAAAGCTCGATGAGATGCTCAGTCTATAGAAATTTAGGGTATGATTTCTCTTCTCCTAATATTGCTACTTCTAGTACTATTGTTTTTGTTCCTCCTACTAATAATACTAAAACAGAGAACAATGATGTTAAAAATGAATTAGCTAGTGAGAACATAGACAAAGGTAAATCTATCTTAGGAGCACCCCCTAAGCAGGATAAGAAAGAAGTTAAAAACCCTAGGGCTAAGAAGGGAAACACTCAAAAGCCTAAGTAGAAGAAGCATCATTTCTGTCATCACTGTAGAGTAGTTGGACATACTCGACCTAATTGCTATAAGTGGTTAGTCACTCAGCAGAGCAACAACATGATCACATCAGGAAACTAGAATTAGTTTCCATCCTCCTTTGCTTCTCTTAGAGATCTTTCTCGATTGCTTTGGCCTCTTCACCTCCCAAAACACCTCTCACTCACTTTAAAATTCATCCCCACTCTTTTTTCGGCCTCAAGAGAGTTTTCTTCCTCTGGTATGATCTCTTTTCTATCATTCTATCAGGCATTACATATTTTTGACCTAACTTTTGGGATTTTTGGAAAGTTTTGAGATTTTTCAAAATCAATGAAGATTTTGCTCAATTTTGGGATGGGTTTTGTCAAAATGTTGTTTAAAAATTCACGCATTGCATCACATGTGCATTATAACAATGTTTTATGCATTTTAAATGTGTGTTTACTTTGTTGCTATGTTGTGTGTTGGTAGGATTGGATTGGGCTAAGCCCATGATGTATTTAAATTTGCATGTCATATGTTCATACATTTTCAAGCATACGTACCTTACTATTTTTATCTTTTGATATTAAAACTGTTTGGTACTTTTCTAATTGTCTCTCTCTCTCTTTCTTACGTTAGTTGCATCATGGCACCTAAACATAAATCCACTCCATCCCGAAACCCTTTTCATTTCGAGGCATCTACTTCTTCTTCTCCTTCTGACCCACTCCATCTCATGTACAGTTTTGTGATGAGAAGGCCAAATTGAACTTCTCAAAGAACTTTTCACGACGAGGCATTCATTTAGAACGCCAAGTTGTTCTGTCAGATTTTTCTAACACTGATCTACCCACTGTCATCTATAGTAAAGGTTGGGAGTCACTATATGGCATCCTAGTCATGTGACCTTCCATTATCATACAAGAGTTCTACTCCAATATGCATGGATTTGATTATTCTATACCCCAGTTTGTCACTCACGTTCGGGGTATACGCATGGTAATTACTCCGAATATTGTATCCGAGGTACTGCACGTTCCTAGGGTAGCGCATCCTGACTACCCTGGTTGTGATCGTTTTAAGACTGTGTCTAAAGACGAACTCGTGTCTCTATTTTGTGAGACACCATCTTCTTGGGGTGAGCGTCAAAACAACCCTTGCTTGGCCTTTGCAAAAGGTCCAAGATTCTTTAATATGGTGATGACATTTATTCTTTATCCTTTGTCTCACTATAACACTATCACAGAGTCTCGTGCTCGCTTTTGTTATCCCTCATTGAGGATCTTTCTATTGACTTCCCTTCTCACTTTATACTCTCCCTTATAGATGTCAATAAGGATACGGCGACCCGTGATAAGCTCATTTTTTCCTTCGACTATCACGCGGCTCCTTCGCCACTTTTCTCTCTCCTATCTCGTGTCTCCCCACTTCATATTCATGTGTGCCATCAATGCAACTACCGTTCAATGGAGCACAACACAGCTTTGACCGTGGCCACCCCAGACAGTGATGGCAGCTCCTTTTATCGCTCCATCCACCTCCACTCCTTTGTCTTCAGCAGTTGGAGTGACACTTGAGGCCATCATGGCACAGCTTGTGCGCATGGATGCTTGCCTTGAACTCTCAGCGATGAGTTATGTCAGGTGAACACCCGTGTTGGTCGTATCATGCAACGACAGGCTGTCATAGGTGGTTTCATTATGGCTTCCTCTTTTTCTCCCAAGGCATCTGAGGATGAGAGTGACAATGGCTCCGGTAGTGATGATGTTGATGAGGATGATGATGATTGCTCGCCTAGTGATGATGAGATGTCTACTTGATATACTTGCCCTTTGTCACTCGTGACAAAAAAGGGGAGTAGTTTTGAGATAAGAGTAGTCATATTCATAGGGGAAGGGCTAGTATAGGAGATAGGGGGAGTGTTTTTGAGGGATGTAGTAAGGATTTTTGTATCTTTTCTTTTCTTTCTATTTTAGATACATTATCTCTTGTACATTGGTCTTATGACCATTTGACATACATTGTACTTATATTTGGTTTTGATATATATATATATATATTGATGTATGTTATTCCATGTGTTGTTTCTTTTCTCTCTGTATACACATGTTTTTTATTTATTATATGCAATCTATTATTTCTGTTTCACACTAAGATGCCATGATAAGTTTTGTTTAAAGTGTTTCAGAAGTACAGGTTGTCAAAATCTACTTGCCATAAACTCTCTTCTTGCAAAGTTGTTTAAGAGTTTATATTATGATAGATTTTATTGTATTCAACAAATGAGTCTAAGTTGATTTATGACTTCTCTATTATGTTCATTTTGTTGTGGTTTTGTCATGGATTTCCAAAGGGGGAGATAGTTAGGACATATGTGATTCAATGTTAGGAACATATGTCAATATTTTATTTAACTGGCTAATCTTTTGACAAAACGCACTTTACTTGTAATTGGATAGATCTAGGATGAGTTTAATACTTCAAGGAACAAGGTTTCAAGTTCAAGTGTTAAAACCATGCAAGTCTGTCTAAGAATCAAGTGAGAAAGTACTGGATTTTAAAGCTTGATAGCTAGCATCTATCAAGGTTTAAAAGCTGTTTCAGCCCGTGGCTCGACAACTAGCTTGATAGATGGCTATCTATCGAGGTTTATGAAACTTAGTTTTTCAGAGCTATTTTTCATCCAATCCGTGAGTATGTGTTCAGGCTTTCTTTTCTCATAAAACATATATAAAGATTATTTTGAAGGCCATCAAAGGTAACACAAGTTGCACGAGTGTGAAGTAAAGATTTGTTCATGCAAATTATGACCGGAGACAGAATTTGCCCTAGTTCATCTTTCTCTTGAAGAAGCTGCTGTGTTTGTACACTGTAGGGTTTTGTGACCAAAGAGCTTCTTGATCTTCATCGTGTGATGAACTAAAGAACTTTGCAGCCAACATCATTCTCAAGTTGGTGATTAAGTCGCGTACTAGGATTTGTGCATCTATTGGTTAGTCACGTACTGGGAGCCGTGCACTAAAAAGGAGAAATTGTTACTACAAAACAAGTCCAATTGGGTATTAGGATAAGAGTTCAACTGTAGGTTGGTATAAGGTACTATGATTCCTTTACTTGTAACCGCTTATTGTGATAATAGTAAATTCTCGGGAGTATTGACCTTAAAATCACCCAGTAGGGTTTTTACCGTGTTGGTTTTCCTCATTCAAAAACAAATCACCCGTGTTAAATTTAATTTCCGCTGCATTTAGTTTAATTTGTAATTTGTTTGTACTGCCATGCATATTGTATGTTAATCTGATTAATTAATCAACTTGGCTAATTAATTTATTAATTTATCACAAGGGGTCAATACATTCTTAGCTTGTCAGGTATTAGAGCCAACCACCCCCTGATTAATCGAGCATAGTTCATTGAGTATGGGATCAAATGAGTTGCGGGTTTGTGGTCGAATCCCAAAAGGGGCGACCTAGAGGCTAAATTAAAATTACTGATAGTTGAGTGGAGCCACCAAAAAGAGAAAGGGCTACCAACAGGTTAGTGCCGCTAAAGTGAGCCGTAGTAGACGTTGGCTGCAGAGTGTGGTGGTATGTTATGATCCTAGTATCTTTTATTGGTAAAGTGTAAGCTTAACCATGTGTTTATAATTTGATGGTAGAGGGAGCATTGGTTAGGCCAAAGGGCATAACAAGAAATTCATAATTCCCCTCATGAGTCCTAAAAGCAATCTTGTCAATGTCACAGTCCCTCATTCTAATTTGATGGTACCCTGATCTGAGATCCAATTTAGAAAAAATGGATGCACCACACAACTCATCTAGTAATTCATCTACAACAAGAATGGGGTACTTGTCTTTAACAGTGGCTTTATTTAAGGACCTATAGTCAATACACATCCTCCAACTACCATATGCCTTCCTAACCAGCAAAACAAGAGAAGAAAAAGGAATATGACTCACCCTAATGGAACCAACTTCAAGTAACTTATGCATTATTTTTTCTATCTCAGTTTTTTGGTAAAAGAGGTACCTGTAAGGTCTTTCATAGATTGGAGAAGAGCCCTCCTTCAAAATAATATGATGCTCATGAGCCCTTATAAGAGGGAGGCCAATTGGCATGTCAAAGACTTGCTTGAACCCAAGTAACAGGTTGGTAATGGCTGATGATTGCTGCACTAGAGGAAGCGGATAAGAGCAAGAAACATTTTGCAACACTAGCCCTTTCTGGACTAGGGGCCTAAAGAACTGGTCACCTTCTTGAAGAACAAGAGTAGAGGATTTCAAGCCTTGTAGCAGCACTGATTTGTTTTGGTAGTCAATCTACATAGTAAGATTCTTGAAATTCCACTGAATAAGGCCTAATGAGTACGACCACTAAGTCCCTAAGACCATATCACATCCCCCCAATGGAAAAACATTCAAGTCCATCTAGAAAAAAGTCCCTTGTAACCTGATTTGAACTTCATGACAAGCTCCTTTAGTTTGTAGGACATCCCCATTAGCCACTTTAACCTCAAAACAGTCTTAAGTCGAAATTGGTAACTTTAACAGTTTCCAAAGTGCCTCATCCATAAAATTATGAGTACTCCCACTATCAATCAAAATTACCATATCTTGACGATTAATTCTACCTCAAACTCTCATAGTGCCTGGTGATGGGCTACCCAACAATGCATAAAGAGTGATTTCTGCAAACCCTTCAGGGCATCTACTTTCTTTAAATTGGTGCAGCTCCTATTGAGAATTATAGACATCACTCACCTCCTCCAATTGCACATTTGGCTCAACCTCCTTAGGCACTTCTTGTAAACCTTCCATAAGAAAGATTCTTGGAGTCCTGCTATGCCATTTATCTTCATAGTAGTAACACAAGCCTTTCTTTCTCCTTTCCTCCATTTATGCAAGAGAAATCTTCTAAATTGGTAGCTTGGAACCTTTAGGATCATTCTTGATCACTCGTGGAGGATCAAGAATTGAGTTTTTGATTCCCTCATTCCAAGGTTTTGGATTTGCATTCCTTCTACTAGCCCCTACATACTCTTCTTGGATCTTTGCAAGACCATATGCAACACTTAAATTCTAGGGGTTCATCATTCTGATAGGCAATCTAATTTCATCCTTAAGACCACTTAAAAAACAACTTAGTTTATGCTTCTCAGATAATTCTTTGATCCTATTGGACAGTGATTCAAACTAACCCTTATACAAAGCCACACTATCAACTTATCTTGGCCTAGTCAGAGTTTCCATTGGATCATCATAGGTAGTTGCTCCAAACCTAATGTGTAGAGCCCTCACAAAAGCTTCCCAACTTGTGAATTGGCCAGCTTCCTCTGACTCTTGAAACCAAATCAGCACCTCTTCCTCCATATGATATGAAACCAACAAAATCTTTTGATTAGGCGGGGTATTATACAATTGAAAGAACTAATGAGCCTTATACACCCAGCCCGATGGATTTTCACCTCTGAACTTTGGAAATTTCAATTTCATTAATCTTGGGATTGGTGCTAAAGTTATTTCTTGAAAAATTGGGGATGCTAGCCCTTTTAGAGTAGCTGGTCTTTGACGCCATTGACTACCAACCTCTGTAAGTTCTTGCACAGTCTGAGTCAAAGTTTGCAACATTCCTGTGAAAGCATTTATCTTTTGATTGATTGCCTATATTTCTTGTGCATTTTGGTCTGTGGCAAGAGAAAGAGCATTGAATTTATCATTTAAAATAGAGAAGGATTAAGTTTCTGTCATGGCAACAGAAACTCGATCCTATGAAAGAATGAACTAGCTTTTCAAAATTACCATATCTTGAAGATTGGGTCTACTTGAGGCTCCAACCTTATAGGCAATTGTCCCTTAGAGCTAGAGGGTTTAACAAGCTATCTCTCAGGTATTTTGGTCCTTTCCAGATTTTGCAGAGGGTAGGACAGGTTGTTTTCTCAACCCTGAACCTAATGCAATTTTATAGTAGAGGTCTAAGCAACTCAGAAGTAGAACCATTACTGAGGTTTTGGTCCAATGGCAAGGGTAATCACTAGAAAACGCAACTTGGGAATCTCTTTACAAGCTTCAATTTCAATTTCCTCACCTTGTGGGCAAGGTTCTGTGATGGGAAGGAGAGTATTCTGAGAGTTGTATAACTCTGGTGTAGTTATAATTGGTGTATTGGTGAAGTTGGGGTGTAGCTGTATTTTCTAGTGTATTGTTGGGGGGTGCATTGTTGGGTTTGGATGAATTTGCAGGCTGAAGAATTGTATAGGAAGTAGTTAGTTGGTCCAGTGGTGTAATTGAATGTCCAGTGGTATAACTAATTGAACAACAGAATTGTACTTGCATCCAATTGTATAAAAGATTGCTCTACTATAAGAGCAGAATCTGGGAAGTAATAAAACTAAGCAACAAGCATAAGCGATAAGCATAAGCAATTTCTTCTTACATTCTCTCTCTCTCTCTCTCTCTCTCTCTCTCTCTCTCTAAACTTTTCTAAGAGGCCTAGTTCCCTGGAAAGAACTACCAAAAGCTTTCTATCTAAAGGTTAGGCCATTTTATAGTGGTACTCTAGTTATGCAATATATTATAAGTCTGTTTACTGTTTCCTCAAAAAAAAAAAAAAAAAATTCAGCCACCTTATGGGCTATTAATTGCAATAGAGTTATGACTCTTTTAATTGATTTCAATATATAGTATTTTGGCAAAATACAAGTTCATGTCCGGCTATTATATTATATATATAGAAAGAAATAAAAGTTTAACATATCACCTTATTTGGATTACCAAATTATAGACTTTCAAAAATCAATTTTGTTATTGTTCTAAATGCTCATCATCTACTACTTGTTACTCTTAAAAAAATATTTTATCTTTACTCTATTTTCTGAGAAAGAAGGTGTTATAGAGAGCTTATATCCTACGAGTAGTGTAGGCTCACAAGGATAATCAGCAAAGATGGCTGAGTTGTTGTAACTTGGAGAAAACATGTAGAAATTATTTGTCTAACTACATCGGATAAACCGTAGACAACACAATTTATTTCAAGATAGTGACTTAGTCCATACCTCATCTCCACTACCTCTTTTGGTAGAATCATATTGTGTGATTTCCAAGGAAAAATCTGGCAATATTTCTCTTATTTCCAACAATTTCTCTTAACTTTTTTGAATCAATAGTTGAGATTAAAAATTACTTTTTGCAACTATAAATCTCAACTATTTATAGGAATTGCATCAGGTGCAATACTGATCTCAATCCGTTTGTAAGAGATGGTACTAATGGGTCCAAGGGAAAGAACTTTCCTGTCGTGGCGTTGGAGAAAGAAATTATGAAACAGAGAGTAAATAAATAGGGTCGCTAGGTTTTAATTTTTCATTTCTTTTTGCAAGTTTTTACTCTTTATTAGGGATAGGACTTACTGTAGTGGCGTTAGGAGAATGAAACACAAAGCAAATAGGTATAGAAGATGGGATTTAATTTTTTTTTTTTTTAATTCTTTTTGCAATTTCTTACTCTTTATATAGGATTATAAACGAGTTGAGTATTAAAATAACTTGATTCATTCATAGCTCTAACTCATATATATATATGTGTGTGTGTGTGTGTGTGTGTGTGTGTGTGTGTGCGCGCGTGTGGGCGCGCACGCGCGCGCAAAAAAAAAAAATTTTGGTTTAAGTTATAACTAAGTGGTATAATTTTTTGTTCATATTACATTGCTTAATAACTTTTTATTAGATATATTTTAATTTTTTTTTAACAAATCCATCATTATATTACACTTTATCAAAACACTTTACGTACAAAATATCTATACTATTAATAACAAGATTTCTTTTATAGTTTTCAACATTTTGCATACTAAAATACTCTCACACAAATCTTAAACTCTCTAAAATACTCTTATATTTTAGTTCAATAATTTTAAATTTAAAAAGACAATCTAGTTAAAAGAGTAATTTATTATTTTTAAAAGAGTTTCTAAGTTTTAGACTTTCAAACTTTATCGAAATCCTAAAAACTAGGAAAATATCTTTATCTCACTTTTAAATATTATTTCATTAAGTCTAAAATAAAAAATAAAAATAAAGAAGAGTTTTATTGCACATGCAAAGTGCGGGTGATAGGTCTAATAAAGCAATAAGTATAAACATTCCCTTTCACAATCATAAAAAGTCTTACTTGTGATTAAAATTGTGTTAAAGACAAAATGATCATTTTACATATTTTAAAATTTTCATTACTAACCAAGTGCTAAAATCATTATCGTAAAGATTCATTGTGGAATGTAAGGATAAATGGTCTTTTGTGAGCTAAAATCAAGGTTTTGATTAAGATAATCCAAAAAGAAACAATTTTCATTTTTTAAAAACAAGTTGATGTATCCTTAACGATTGATAAAAAGAAAAGTCTATCAACACCAAAAAGTTCACCGAATTTGTTACACTCTCCCTGGTGTTTTTGTGGTGTGGTAGATCTAGTCTAGGAGTAGTTTTAAAACCACAAATTATTTTACAATTTTTTTGTCACAACTTTATAGTGGCAGACTATAAATAGTTAACTATTGTTTACATATGAATCTACTTTTTTTTTTTTTCACAAATAACACTCTATCACGTTACAATTTTGGCCAAAAATTATGAAATATTTTGTGATGCTAGACTTTTTCTCCGTCAAGTGAAGTAGCAATGTTATGTGAGAGAGGATGAAAAAAAAAATGTTTTAAAAGTTGGCAGGAAAGTTTTGTGTAAAGGAAGTTGATGATGTAACCTTAATAATCTTAATAATGATTTAAAAAGCACTTGTCTCAAAAATTTATACTTCCCCTAACAGGTACAAGGTCTGTTACTTACCATGATATTAGTGTCCTTTTGAAACAATTAATATAATTTTTTTACTGAAAGTATGAAAGTTAAAGTATATTTATACTTTCCAAGAGTGAGAAAAAGTAGGTTTTTAATGTTGTTTGCTGAAAACTTAAGTACAGATTCATTTTTTTGGTAGAATAGTTTCTAAATTAAAAAAAGAAAAAAAGAAAAAAGAAAAAAAAAAAGGATATTGGTAGAATACTTAATGTTCTAGTTGCACAAGCCAATCGTAGATTTAAGTCGCATTAATATTGGTGGATATCTGCCACAAATCATTAAGGATAAGAACTAAATGAGATAAGAAGATCAAGGGAGAAATAGAATGAAACAATTTAATAAGGGAAAAAGACACAACTTCTTGTAATATTTTTGTGGTATTGTTTTATATGTGTAATTCGTTAATTGTGTAACATTTAATCTACGCGGTTTAATGTAATGCAAAGTGATATTATTTTATGTGAAAATTTAGGGAGATTAAGTGTGACATAATTAACTGTTTACACAAAATGATACAACTGACAGGGGATCGGGAAAATTTTTGTTTCTTTGCAGGAATTTTAAAGATTACCTTTGATATTTTCATGATTAGACTTTAGAGACGGACCTTTCATTCACTGTTTCATATTTTCTATTTGATTATTTCCCTGTCGATTAATTGTTCACTTTTTTTGAATTAGGTATGGGGCTTGTTTTAGAGTTTGTTTTGAAGACTGAGAAGGTTACATAGTATTCACAGTAACACGAATCCTCCACGCTATATGCTTCAAATCTGCATTTGAAATTTATATGTGGGAAATCATTGTACAAAAAAAAAAATGTATTTTCAATGATTAATAAACTATCACTTGTTTCAATAACTTATAGAAAATCCTTGTTTTAAAAGAAGAAATTGATGTATCCACAACAGTACTTGTCTAAAAAACTTAAGTTAATATAAATTAAAATTTTAGTCATTATTTTAAGGGACAGGCTCCTCTCCAGTTTTAATATCTCCTGTTGTCTCCCGTTTTTATACGGATGACTGACACGTGGCAAATAAAAGATCCAAGGGCTAAAAAAAACTCATATCTCTTTCTTCCTCAAACATCTCTTTCCACGGCAATTTCAGATTTTCTATCCCTTTCTCTCTCTCTCACATCTCATTCTTCTCTTCGTTGTCCCTAGCTATCATTAAAACTATTGCTCGAGCCTTTCTCTCAGTTCCCTTTCTCTCTACAAAATTGCAGGCTCTATCTCTTCAGATCTGTCATTACTTTTTGCTTTTGTTTTTGTGGATGGGTTGGGTTTTAAGGGATTTTGGTACTAATGGAGATGAGAGTGTGGTTTGGGCAAGTCTCATTCATGATTGGTCTTCAAGGATTTCAAGGATTTTGATTTTGCTTTGATTCTCATGATAGAAAAGATCAGGTTTTGGGTGCTCATCATGTTAATGGCAGTTGATGGGTTTTATCAAAATTTGGGTTCTGCAACTTTTTAATCCATATATATTGTCTTGTACAGCCCCTCTTTTGCAAAGAAATCACTGGGCACACAAGAAAATGAGTTAAAGAAAACCAACCAAACATAGAACAGTCTCTAGTAAAAAAATTTGAAGGAAAGCATTTTCTTGATTTTTTTTCTCAAGATCAGATCTTCCTTTTTTCCATTCTTCTCCGGAAAGCCATGGTCTTGATGCCTTTGTTGATCAGGAGGTTGTAATGATGTTGGAGAGAGGAAAAAAAAAAAAGACAAATGGAGAGAGAATCTAAAATTTCTGTGGAAACTGGAAACGGATGCTGGAGGAAGAAAGAGATGGTTTTTTTAGCCCTTGGATCTTTTACTTGCCACGTGTCAGTCATCCGTATAAAAACGGGAGACAACATGAGATATTAAAACTGGAGAGGAGCCTGTCCCTTATTTTAATACTTGCCTCACCTCTGAAAACTTGTAACATGATAATCTTCTTCTTCTTTTTTTTTTTTTTTTTTTCTAAAGCTTGAGTTGATAAAAAATTGTGAATTTAATTATTATTATAACATGAATATATTAGATATATGCAAGAGGCTTTGCAATTTTTAGGTCAATTAAAGAGTAATTATTACTTTAAAAATACGGTGCTTCATCCTCTCACATAATAATAGATCATACTAAATAAATTTGTGATAAATCAATATATCATTCATGTGAGACCATATTGCTATACTCCAAAGAATTTCAATTATTTCCCAACTAGGCAGGTGATTAATAGAAAGAAAACCAAACAAAAATATATTTACCACCAAGATCTCTTATCTCCCGGGTCGGGGTCCTTGCCCCATAGAATCGAGATGGACCAGGACCTCCTTGTGAACCCCTTTTGTATTGAGTCGATCAGCCTAAAGATTTGTCCAATCCTAGTAGGGCCGCACTCATAAAATAGCCTACCTATTACCTAACAATCTTACAAAAACAACATCACAAGATTTATAGATTTTGGTTATACGATGTTGGAACAATATGTAGTCAACTCAAATTATTAAAGCAACTAATATAACAACCAAATTGAAAAGGTAAAATTGTTGAAGTGATCCAGCAAGCAGTAAAGGTAAGCAGATAGTTGATTTCACATGCATGTTCCATGAAATTAACCCTAACTCTCAAAGACATGGAACCTAACTCTCAAAACCACCGTATTAGGAGAGGAAATATTTTTAGAAATATTTTATAGAAAAATAATAAAGTAATTGATTTTTTTTTTTTTAGAGTTTTTTTATATTTTCTATATAAGTAGTTTTAAAATTTTTCTAAAATGGTCCAGTAACAAATGCCATAATCCAATAATAATTAAATGACAAAATTTGGTTACAAACTTTATTGTAATTAATGACTACAACTCCACTCAATATTGTTTCATTGAATGTGAATTTTGACAAATCTACCATCAGATAACATTTACTTTTATAACTTTTGTGCTTGCAAAATTTCTCGAAGATTAAAGATCAATAACTATGTCATTAATCAAATGTTTAAATTTCAAGTGTTTATAATATAAAATTTTGCATAAAAAATAATTTTATGGATCAAATAGTAAATAATATCAGATTGACATAGAATTTAACATGCGTGTTAAGAACATAAAGAATATGCAATTTAATGGTTAAATTTTCAAAATATGTAGGCATGTTAAATTTTTTAATTGAATTTGTGGCCAAAATTTCTCCATAATTAAATTCTAACACATGATTGCATTGATCAATGAAACACAAATAATTATTTTTTTAAAGAATAATTAAATTCATTACAGCTATTTGTTTGAATTTAATTAAAAAACATAATGTATTGTACCTACGAAAGAAAAAATCTAGGATCATAAATTTTTTCACAACTTCTTGTTACAATTATGACGTGGCAGTGTATGATTGATAAAGAAAAAAAAGTGGGTCTATGTGTAAATGATGGTTAACCATTCATAGATCATGTCAAAATTGTGGCAAAACAAATGTGAAATAATTTGTGGTCTTAAAACTATTCCTTAAGAAATTATACTTAAATTTTATATCGCAATCCATCTCTATCCCCAAGTCTTTGTTCAACTGTGTGAGACTAATGGCATGTTTGGATGTTTAAAAAAGGAGGGGGAGTAGAGTAGAGGGAGGGAGAGTAATGCAATTACCTTATTTGAAAGTTTTTTAAAGAATGAGGGGGAGGGGTTTGGAGGAGTTTGGAGGGGTTTGGACTCCCTCTAGCCCCCCCAATTTTAATTCCCCCAAATTGGAGAAATTTGGAAGGGGAGTAGAGTACATAAACTATTGATCAAGTAAATTACCTAATTTACCCTTATTATATTAACAAAATTACACAAGGGGAAGGGCTAATTACTCTCTTCCCCCTTACTAATTTTAAAAACATCCAAATAAGGTGGAGGTGAATCATTCTCCTCTACTCTCCTCCGCACTACTCCCCTTCCCTCTACTCCCCCTCTAGGACTGATACTGAGTCAGGTCGGGTCGGGTTTACTGCGACCCAAAACCCGACCCGACAGAAATCGGGTCTCACTGTCTGAAAACCGACCCGACCCGAAAAATCGGGTCGATAATTGGGTCGGTTTTCCGGGTCTCGGGTCGGGTCCCGGTTTGCTTCTTTTTTTTTTTTTTTTTTTTTTTTTTTTTTTTTACTCCGTGTTCTGTTCATCATTTTGCTTCATGGTTTTTGGCTTTGTGTGCTAAATTACAAAAAACATTGCCAAATATGGTAGTGACATAGAAAAGAACTTGACTCCATTACTAGAAACTCTATGTAATGAATTGTTTTGAGGAATAGGAGTTTGAGTTCAATTGGATTAAGTTCTTTAATATTTTCCAACCTTTTCGCCGAGTATGAATGAGTGAATGTTTCCCAATTATCAGATTAGTTACACTCATTGTGCCTTAGAAGCCACGTAGAAAACAAGTAGTTTTTGGAGCCTTCTAAAGCTCTACCATTTTCATCCTAGTGATAACTGGGGGAATAACATGAAAGTGAAGTGGCTGGAGTCTTTCTAATAGCAAAAGAAGACCCCTATAGATCAGTACATCACGCCACTTGGGCTAAAGTTTTTTCTTTCCCAATAAGCATTGAAAAACTCTATGTACAACTAAAGTAATTACAAAAGAGCTCCCATTTCCAAACTCCAAGTGAAAGTTGCTCCAATATTTTCCACCTACAGCACCAAGGGGGAAAAATCAATAATAAACAAGTCATTTAATAGAAGTCAAATTTAATAGAAGAAATTACATTTCTGACTTTTTTTTAGATGACTAATTTTTACAAAGCTTCAGGGATGAGAGCTTTAAGTTCCAATATTACGATCCTTTTGCTTTAGATTTAACTAAATGACTATTCAAAATTACGATCAATTGTCATGCAACTATGAATAATAAGATTATCTTATCAATGCTAAAAATCTAATTTGACCATTCCTCATATAACGCAATGATCCTACATTACCATCAAAATATAGACAACACAAAAGAATAAATTAATATAACTGCCACTTACAACTAAAAATGCTAGAACCCTGCACCAAACTAAAACTGTATAGATCCTTTTGCTCTTCAAAATAAACGGATGGAAAGTCCACTGCAACAGAACATTCACATTATTAGGATTTCTTTTTTTTTTGGAAAACTTAATAAAAGTGATCCTGCACAATTGAAACCGAAAGGGAAATAAACCTTAGTGAAAGAAGATATGGCATACTATATCTTTATCATTCAACATTCTATATCTTTATCAAATGAATATGAACTTTCATATTGAGCAAAAGGACAAACCAACCCCATGTTCATTCTTTGTACAGGAAGAGGTAACTAAAGTAAATGATTAGGAAATCAGGCCAATTTACAAAAACAAATATAAAATACATTCAGGATTTTCAAGACTAAGCACACAAGTAATCACTACAATTGCTTTCCTTCCCCCAAACTTTCTCTAGAAAAGGAAAAACAGAATGCCAACACCAAACCACAAATACAATATTCAAGTTTTCACCATATTCCAGTTTCTGCTATAAAAAGCAGGGTGATTTCCACAAAGCCATCAATCACAATCTAATCTCAAATCCTCTTAACTTTCAGTCTGATATCAAATCAAAGCAACAATTTTAAAATAACAAAATTTTAAGTTTCAAACACAATCAATCCAAAACCCAGCTAAAATGACACAAAAATCTCAATAACTAAAATCCCAGATCACAATAAAAAGTAAAACCAGTACCCATCAAGATTAAACCAAAATTTAGAGTTGGGTTTTAAATATTTCTCGAAACCCACCTCAAATTATGCAACAAAGTCGGTGACTAACATTTCCAAATAGAAAGTGACAATGTTCTATTCCCAAAATAGTAAAAATAAAGACAGTCCAAACCATTTAAAAAAAACACAAAATGAAAGCACATCAAGTTTAATCCAAACCTATTTTAACAACCTCGTATGCTAAAATCATAAATAAATAAGAAAATGGAGCAAAACCCATATCATAACAATACCTTGGCAACTTTGATTTCAACCTCAAGCTCGTGAAAGCGGTTGTTTAATCTTCCAAACTTGTTAATGTTCTGCTGGTCCTCCCAAGTCACCTCTGTCTCAGATCCTCCACCCTTTGTAAATCAACAATTTTAAATCAAATTCAGACCCACAGGGGCCACAGCACAACACAACAAACACGATAAAATGGATAGAATATATGAAGAAAAAAAAATGAGTGAAGAGAGAGTAAACCCAGAAAGCAAATAAAAAAAACAAAATTTTGAAACTTGAAGGCTTTAGCCACAAAGCCACAAACTTGAAGACTTACACAGAGAACAGAGGCGGAAAGCTGAGGGAGGCGGAGAGAGAACTAGGACAGAGTAGGGTTTTTTTCCAAAAAAAACAATCGGGTTGAAGTAGTGTATTTAAATGACCCAATGCGGACCCGATACCGACCCGAACCCGAAATTAACCCAAAATTTTGACCCGAAACCCGACCCGAATATTCTCAGACCCGCCAAAACCTGTTGGGCCGGGTCGGGTGGGCTGGGTCCGTACTCAGTCCTACTCCCCTTTACTCTCCTCCTTCTCTAAACTTCCAAACAAGCCATAAGACCATGGAATTAATTTCCCCAAACCACAAACCAGAAAACTGTATTGATTATATAACTACAAGAGTTTTTTAATTGTAGAAGAGGTGGGCACAGCAGACAGAGTTTTTGTTGTTCAGTTTGGAAGGTGGGGGTTGTGATGTCCCTGTGGACGTTGCCTTCTTCCACGCACCATGCCAACTATGCTAATTGGCAATTGGCATCTGCTTTCAGGGCCTAATTGTTAATAATTGAAATGTTTAGTTACAGTTTTTAGTTCTCAATCTTTACTTCGTGTTTCAAAATAATCTTCATCCTTTGAAACTTTTTACTTTAGTCTTTATCCCTTTACGTTTATGTCAAAAAGACCCCTGCCGTTAATTATATTGGATTGATTTTCTCTATCTCCAATCAGATATATAAAATAATAAATAAATAAATAAAGTATTTGAATAACTACTTTCCTCCCTCTTTTGTTGATGTCAAAATCCTTCGAATTTCATTGAACAATCTCAATTAAAAAATCAAAATAAGAAATAAAGGCACCAACTCTTTTTTTACACCAATTAAAGAATAAGCATTAAAATGAATTATTTCAAAGGATAGAGACTATTTTGAAACAATGGATAAAGGTTGAGGACTAAATGTGTATTTAAACCTAATTAAAATCAGAAAATAAAGTTGGTGTCCAAGATTAGAAAGAGTTTAGGTTTTAGTTTGGGTTTGGGTTGGCAAATTTCTATGTCAAAATAGGAAAATTATTGGGTAATCTCGAAATATTGTATAATTGCTTAGGTAAAATGTGTTACTGGGGATTATAATCATTGCAACTTAGTTAGGTGAAGTTTTCAGCAAAGAGCTTTTAGAGCATTCACAGCAGTGGTTGTAAAATTTTAGCTATTTAGCTACACAAAAAGTCACTTTATCTATTTTACCTACACACATGCTGCAGCAGTAAATCTATTTTAGCTTTCAACACAATAAAATAATATACACATCACAATAAAATAATATAAATTATGATAATGTTAGAGAAAATAAATTAAACAAAAATTTTAATGTCACATTATCGTAATATGCATCACATCAAAGACATATCTCAGTGAACTAAACGCCTGCCTACAAGATGGTTTAAATTCAATAATAAAGTCATAAAGGCATGCAATGACCCTCGTTATAAACCTAACTAACGAGATTACATGATGCTTGAAAACCAGAGAGGAGGCCATTAACAGGCTGTATGATATGCTTCTGGAGAGTGACTTGTCCTTATGAAGAAAAAGAAATTGACATTAGAATAAAACTATAACACGGGTACTCCTGAGGTTTTTACCGTCAAAGAGTTTGATGATACCTGTCCATTGTAAAGTCAAAACAGATGAAAAAATTGTACACAGTTAATAAGAGGGTCAATTCCATTAAATGACTTATTATATTCATATAAATAAATATCGTTTTTATTCAACATAAATTTATATTTTAAGTATAGAATTGAGTAATTAAAATTTTTAATGGTTATATTAATAAATTCTTCATTTTAGATAGATTTAAATGAACTAAAATGGGTAATGTTTATATTAATCCAATATTAACCCAGTACATGTTTGTTAAGGGTCTGTTTGGCCCTGCATTTTTTGAATTAAAATGCACATTAATGGAAGAAAATGCAAGAAGTAATGTGTTAGCTTTGTATTTGATTAAAATTCATATTTTTGAAAATGGTAAAAAGGCTCAGTTTCGGAACGCAATGAGAAGCAACTTTTTCAAAAATACGGGTGTAGAACACAAATTGCGTTTCCAAACCAAAGTTTCATTTAATTATGCGTTTAAATACTGCTTATTTTGCTAAAATTGAAATATATATATATATATATATTTCGGTTACTGTTTACATGAACAGTGCACCGTTTACAAGCCTTGATACACTGTTCATGTCTCATGAACAGTGCACCAGGCGCTGGTTAAAAAAGATAAAAAGAAAAAAAAAAAAAAGAGAACTCTAAAAGTGCTAAACGTAAAATGCAAGAGGCAATCCAAACGTAGCCTAACTGTGAAATGCTTAAAATATCCTCTCACAATTGGAGACTGACCAAAGTACCCATAAAAATTCATTGCGTTGCTGCTGTTGTCTATCTTCTCCCTAGTTGTTCTCTCTCTTCTCTAGCCGACAAGTTTGTTGTTTCCTTGCCACTGTCCTCACCATTTTTCATGACCTAAATGCTGTGGGCACGGGCAAAAATTGGAGTGAAAGAGGCAAAACTTTACTATGGAGTACAGCCATTGTAGGGTCTTGTTAGCTTTATGATGTTGTACACTGATACATCATACATATAAGTTTGTCTATAAAGTAGCCATTTATATACTTTCACCTGTAATCTCATGTTTTGATAAATGTCTACTTATTTATTAAAAAATATTTTAAAAAAGTGAGAGGGTACTTGTCACCATTACACTATTAAATAAAATTATTATTATTATATATCTAAGAAGATGACGAACGAACCTAACAAAATTATTATTATTATCTAAGAAGATGACAAACGAACCTAACAATATTATTATTATTATTATTATTAATGCAATTGTTAATATTCTTGACATATTTTAAAAAATTATTATTATATATTTTAGAAGATGATAAAACATAAAAGAACCTAACAAAATAGTTATTATTATTATTATTAAAGCAATTCTCAATTTTCTTAACATATTTGGCTTTAAAAAAAAAAAAAAACTTTGGTTTCATTAAAAAATAAAAAAGACAAATATTCTTAACAACACAGTGAAGTCCTTTTTGGTATACCCAAAACAACTACTTTATATTAATGTTATCCAAGCACTTATTGTGAATTAAAAAATAGAAAACACGCTTTTTTACATTTTTCCAAACGCTTATCTGTGGTTTTAAAAATTTGTTTTTAAAATGCACATTTTTAAAATGCTATTTTTAAAAATGCATTTTTAAAACAACTTATCTAAATAGGTCCTAAAACAAGTTAAAATAGGTCATGCTTGTGCTTGTTCAACCTAACAAAACTTAGATATTAAACATGTTACATGGGTCATATCGTGTTAACTTGCTTAATACGATTATTAAATGGGTTGAGTTAGGGTCAAGAGAGTCAATCTCGTACCCGAGGCTGTATAGGTTTGGCCAGCGGAATGATATATTTCGATACCGGTCAATACTGGTGTACCATTTTGAATTTACCACTATTTTTTATTTATTTATAAATATATATATATATATATGTGTGTGTGTGTGTGTGTGTGTAAAATAAATTATTCATGGTTTTAGTCACTAAAAGAAAAAGAAAAAAAGAAAAAAAAACACAATATAAAAAAAGAAAGCTTAATTGTTCATTACATACTAAGAAAACAAATAATACAAATAAGTTACTATTCTGCCTTACAAAAAATTGAAAATTACAAAAATAAAATAAATAAAAAAAGTTTTTTTTTTGGGTACAATTGGTACACCCGGTATCGGCCGATACGCCCGTAATTGGCCAGTACCCAACTGGTATTAAATGGGTTGAGTTAGGGTCAAGAGAGTCAATCTCATACCCGAGGCTGTATCGGTTTGGCCAGCGGAATGATATATTTCGATATCGGTCAATACTGGTGTACCATTTTGGTTTACCGCTATTTTTTATATTTATATATATATATATATATATAGATATCTGTGTGTGTGTGTGTGCGCGCGCGCGTGTGTGTGTAAAATAAATTATTCATGGTTTTAGTCACTAAAAGAAAAAAGAAAAAAAAACACAATATAAAAAAAGAAAGCTTAATTGTTCATTGCATACTAAGAAACAAATAATACAAATAAGTTACTATTCTGCCTTACAAAAAATAAATAAATAAAAAAGGCTTTTTTTTTCTATATAGTTGGTACACCAAGTATCAGCAAATACGACTGAATAGGAATGGTAAATATCGGCCGTACCAACTAGTACGGTATGGTATCGACCACCTTGATTAGGGTTGACCCATGTCGTTAAATACCCTTGTCTTAACATGACATGAACACGACATGTTAATACAAATTGTCACCTCTAGTGCGTTGGCCAGTGAACTTATAGTAATTATGCTATAGTTATAGAGTACAATAATGTCATACCCTCACCTCTCACATAATAATAATTCACACCAATTAAATTCATGGTGAGACTAAGAAAATAAATAATACAAATAAGTTACTATTCTGCCTTACAAAAAATTGAAAATTACAAAAATAAAATAAATAAAAAAGGCTTTTTTTCTGTACAGTTGGTACACTCGGTATCGGCAGATACGACCGAATAGGAATGGTAAATACCGGCCGTACCAACCGATACGGTATGATATCGACCGCCTTGATTAGGGTTGACCCATGTCGTTAAATACCCTTGTCTTAACATGACATGTTAATACAAATTGTCACCTCTAGTGTGTTGGCCAGTGAACTTATAGTAATTATGCTATAGTTATAGAGTACAATAATGTCATACCCTCACCTCTCACATAATAATAATTCACACCAATTAAATTCATGGTGAGACTCACTATTTATGTGAGAGAAGAGAGTACAACATTATTGAATTCCAAAAGTACCCAATAATTTTTCTTAAAGATCGCCTCCAACCATTGATGATAAACCAATAACACTCTAAATAAAAAGCAAATTTTATTTCTAAAGTTGGAAGCAAACAAAGCGTGAAAATGTTAGTGAACTGGTTTAATATGGAATTGTTAGTAGAAAATGGTTTATGATGGTAATGTCTCTTTGAAAATTTGATTTATCTCCAACCTAATTATTGGATTTATTTTACGATGGATTTTTATAGTAAGGTTAAAGTTCAGCTTAAATTAGTCTCCAAAAAAATTATGATTGCAAAATTTGTAATTTCGCTCGAGTAAAGATCACAAAGTTTAGAGGGCTTGCTAGTATGCTTCTCAAGCGATCATTAAAATCAGGTGGAGACTTCGCTCAACACTTAGAAGCACTTGCAGCAGTGTAGGTAAAAAGCTATAATGCTATATTTTACCTACACTTTCATTAAAATGGTGCTACAGCAGTGGAGCAAAAGCTAAAATTTTTAGCTGATTCGCTACAGTGCACATCTATAAATAGATGTGCACTGTAGCTTGGTGCTAAAAAAAAAAAAAAATTTTATTCAGGCCACATTAAAATTATGGCCCGTTCTCTCTCTCTCTCTCTCTGTCAACTCTCACCTCTCTCAACTCTCAGCTCTCTCAACTCTCTCTCAACTTCATCTCACTGCTGCCAGCCCACCTCCATGCCGCCGATCCACGCGCAGAACTCGTCGCCGATCCACGCCGCAAACCTCGCCGTTAATCCAACCGCAGACCCCGGCCTCGATCCACCCCGCCAACCCATTTCACGCCTTACTTGGTTTTTTTTTTTTTTTTTCTCTGCTGTGGGCTGTGGGCTGCGGTTTGGTGGTGGTTGTGGTTGTGTGGGTGTTGCCGCCGATCAACCGTGATTGTTGATGCCGATCGGAGTGCTTGGAGATTTGGGTTTTTTTTTTTTTTTTTTTTTTTTTTGTGCCTGCTGTGAACTGGGTGTGGTGGTGGTGGTGGTGGTGGTGGTGGGTGTGGATGTGGATGTGGATGTGGCTGATAGTGTTTGGTGGTTGGTGCTGTAATTGTTTTTTTTTAATTAAGATATATTATTTTATTGTAGTATTTATATTATTTTATTGTGATGTGTATATTATTTTATTGTGTTGAAAGCTAAAATAGATTTACTGCTGCAGCATGTGTGTAGGTAAAATAGATAAAGTGACTTTTTGTGTAGCTAAATAGCTAAAATTTTACAACCACTGCTGTGAATGCTCTAAAAGCTCTTTGCTGAAAACTTCACCTAACTAAGTTGCAATGATTATAATCCCCAGTAACACATTTTACCTAAGCAATTATACAATATTTCGAGATTACCCAATAATTTTCCTATTTTGACATAGAAATTTGCCAACCCAAACCCAAACTAAAACCTAAACTCTTTCTAATCTTGGACACCAACTTTATTTTCTGATTTTAATTAGGTTTAAATACACATTTAGTCCTCAACCTTTATCCATTGTTTCAAAATAGTCTCTATCCTTTGAAATAATTCATTTTAATGCTTATTCTTTAATTGGTGTAAAAAAAGAGTTGGTGCCTTTATTTCTTATTTTGATTTTTTAATTGAGATTGTTCAATGAAATTCGAAGGATTTTGACATCAACAAAAGAGGGAGGAAAGTAGTTATTCAAATACTTTATTTATTTATTTATTATTTTATATATCTGATTGGAGATAGAGAAAATCAATCCAATATAATTAACGGCAGGGGTCTTTTTGACATAAACGTAAAGGGATAAAGACTAAAGTAAAAAGTTTCAAAGGATGAAGATTATTTTGAAACACGAAGTAAAGATTGAGAACTAAAAACTGTAACTAAACATTTCAATTATTAACAATTAGGCCCTGAAAGCAGATGCCAATTGCCAATTAGCATAGTTGGCATGGTGCGTGGAAGAAGGCAACGTCCACAGGGACATCACAACCCCCACCTTCCAAACTGAACAACAAAAACTCTGTCTGCTGTGCCCACCTCTTCTACAATTAAAAAACTCTTGTAGTTATATAATCAATACAGTTTTCTGGTTTGTGGTTTGGGGAAATTAATTCCATGGTCTTATGGCTTGTTTGGAAGTTTAGAGAAGGAGGAGAGTAAAGGGGAGTAGGACTGAGTACGGACCCAGCCCACCCGACCCGGCCCAACAGGTTTTGGCGGGTCTGAGAATATTCGGGTCGGGTTTCGGGTCAAAATTTTGGGTTAATTTCGGGTTCGGGTCGGTATCGGGTCCGCATTGGGTCATTTAAATACACTACTTCAACCCGATTGTTTTTTTTGGAAAAAAACCCTACTCTGTCCTAGTTCTCTCTCCGCCTCCCTCAGCTTTCCGCCTCTGTTCTCTGTGTAAGTCTTCAAGTTTGTGGCTTTGTGGCTAAAGCCTTCAAGTTTCAAAATTTTGTTTTTTTTATTTGCTTTCTGGGTTTACTCTCTCTTCACTCATTTTTTTTTCTTCATATATTCTATCCATTTTATCGTGTTTGTTGTGTTGTGCTGTGGCCCCTGTGGGTCTGAATTTGATTTAAAATTGTTGATTTACAAAGGGTGGAGGATCTGAGACAGAGGTGACTTGGGAGGACCAGCAGAACATTAACAAGTTTGGAAGATTAAACAACCGCTTTCACGAGCTTGAGGTTGAAATCAAAGTTGCCAAGGTATTGTTATGATATGGGTTTTGCTCCATTTTCTTATTTATTTATGATTTTAGCATACGAGGTTGTTAAAATAGGTTTGGATTAAACTTGATGTGCTTTCATTTTGTGTTTTTTTT
>NW_027069626.1:1075990-1162533 GCF_002906115.3 Quercus suber | reverse complement strand
TCTTTGACCTTTATATGTTTTTGTCTAAAATTATGACGTCTTATTTGAAGGATCTTAATGCATTGCTGGATGATTTGATGGAGCTGAAGCCAACACTCTTTGGTGGGGTACCACGAGTTTTTGAAAGAGTGCATGAAGGTATGGAAACTAGTCATCTGTGTCAGCCAAAACTTTATAAAATCATCAATTTTGGCTAACCAACTTATCCGCTCCTGCTCAACTTTATTTTAGGTATAAAAAAAGCATTACAAGAACTCAATCCAGTAAGGAGAAAAATTTTTGACATTCTATACAGACAGTAAGTTGGTCTTATATATATATATATTCCAACATGTTCACTTCATAATAATTTCTTTTCTGTCTAGTTCTTATGTAATAAGATCTAGTTTAATTTTATGACGCTATTGTACCATTCTATTACAATACAGCAAACTTGCTTGGATGAAGTTTGGGTGTAAACAGAAAAATGCATCACCGTTAGCTGATCTGTTGGCATTCAGGAAGGTAGTATCTTTTTTCCTTATGTACTAGTGTTTCAAAACTGAATATCTGGCCACAAACAGAAGCTCACAAAATGTTGTTCTCATGACCCAAATCTGAATTCCAGATTTGCAACCATGACTGGCATGTTAATACCAAGTCTAATCTTGATATTAACGTGAACCAAACTAAACCTGTAAACAAAAACTTTTCTATTTGCTACTTGATAAACAAAGCATCTAATGTTTTCTCCAAAACATAATGAGAACCCTCAATTATGATAATACCACAAATTCATATATTAATATCTCTAATTACATCAAGAATTCCAACTCTCAACTACTGATTTTTAATTACAAAGATCTCTACAGAAATATGCACAGAATTCTTGATACAATTAGAGATATTAATATATGAACTTGTGGTATTAATATAGAAATAAAATTTAAACACGTATTCCCTATAAATAAATAATATAATTCAGTCGGGATATTACAGCTATACCATATGATCTCATCTCATTGAATGCCATTTAATCATGAGGACTCCTACTCAAGTTTTTGTTTGCATCTATTTAAGATTGTACAAGGATCACTGCCTATATAATACTTAAGACTGCTTGAATAAAATGAAACTCTCTCCACATTATTGTCTTTCCTGTTTATCCAAACAATGCATTAGTTTAGCTCAGAAAAGCTTCCCTTGACTTTGAAATGTCCTTTATTTTCGTCAATTTTGTTTAGATTAAAGCCAGATTAGGTGGTCGGGTCCGGCTAATATTATCTGGAGGAGCACCCTTGAGCTCTGAGGTGGAAGAATTCTTGCGGGTTACTTGTTGTGCCTTTGTTGTCACAGGTTATGGTAAGCACTTCTTTTTGTAGTGGTACACATTGCAAGTACAGACCATGAAGGTTTAATTACAACAAGGAGGATATGCTAGTGTGAGCTAAAACTATATTTGCATGTGAAAGCTCAAATAGTGTGAAACACTATAGCTAATTTAGACCCCCAATTTTAAATTATGACTTAATTACTTTTACTTTAACTTAAATAAGTGCGGAACAAAAGTAAATGAGTTGTAATAAAACCGGAACACTACTCTAAGGCATAACCACAAGCAAGCAATTAACAAATATAAAGCTTAAAGAGTAAGGGAAGAGAGATGAAACCGAAGTAACACCGAAACACAAGATAACACCGAAACATGTTATCGAAGAGGAAACCGAAGTACTCGGCGAAAAACTTCTCTGCGACCCTCCAAGTCAAAATGATCTATTAGTGAATAAGTTGGAGTACAAGAATACCAAAAAAACCCTCCAAGCTTAATCTACAAGTACTTGGGCCCTTTAAGCTCCAGCTATCAACGTACTTCTCAGAGTCTTGTCTTCACTAGTTATTCAGATCCCGCAATTCTGCCCAATAGCACCGCCAAGCCTCACCGGCTTCTTTTGGCAAATACCCAATGCTTCCCAAGTTTCAAAACACTCTCTACACTTTGAATATGTGTGGATTGTGTTTGAGTACAAATCTCCTCTCAAGATATAACAATGGGAGAGGGAAAGGAGGAGATACTACAAAGAAATTCTCACTTAAGGATGAGTAGCACTCTCTCAAATGGAGGGTGTGTTGTAGAAATCTTTTTAGAGTTTTCTTCTGAATAGTCTCTTTACAATTTTGTAAATAATAAGGGCATATATAGTATGGGTGAAGAGTATAAAAGTCAAATTTAAAATCCTAGCTATTAGTGCATTTTGCAGGTCATCTCATGAGTTGGCCAAGTCGTGAGATGAGTGGTGAACTCACTAACTCTTTAGCTTCTGGCATGTGCTCCTCATGTGACCTTCGCAGGTTGCATCACTTGCGAGCCAAGTCGTGAGATCAACTTCTTGAGTAATCTTCACCAACTTAGTACTAAACTCATTACAATTAAATCCCACAAAATACAAGAAAATAAATTAATGAATTTACAATACTTTTTGTCATGGAATAAAACCAAAATAAATTTTATGTGAAAAACCATAACTTAACAGCATGAAACACCAACACTACACAATTCACCATAAACATTAACTGATTTTGATGAAGTATCATAATTAGTAGACTTCTATAAAGTTTTTTTATCCCATTTTAAGAGTATTCTATGACAGCAATATTTTTCATTTCTTCAAAACTGCTTCACATATCATCCTTCCTGCAAACATGAACATTATTTTCTGTTTGAAATATTATGCTTTAGTTGGGGTTGGTGGAAATCTTCTATAGGCCAAGTAGTTGATTTCATTATTAATGCTGCATTTTTTTTTTGGGGACAAATTTAGACCTTGGTTGTGCCAATAAACAAATTTTAAACCAAGTTAAAGTAAGCAATCAATTATTTACGTGAGTCAGATCTTGGTTAAACAATGCATACCATATCACAATGGAAATAAATGAGACAAATAATATGGTGACAAAGAGAAAAATCTAAATCAGGAAAAACTTTCTAAGAGTTTAACCACCAACCCCATAGTAAAATAGATCCATTATTATAGAATGGAAGTCATAAGCGTCATCTAGTGTTCACATTTGACTAGGAATAGGCAAATCCAAAATTTCACTTCTTAAAATAGATTTAACCCTGAATTTACTGTTACCTCATGTAGACTTACTAACGTGATCCCACACAGCTCCAACTCCGTGGATTCTTCTATTTGTGGAGTTTGTCAAATGTGAACACCCACTTATGACTTCCCAAACCCACTTGAAGATTGTTTCGAGCAGCTTTTATATATACTGGATGCAGCAACTTCAAATAAATCATTAGATCTTCTGTAATCTTCCACTTGATCTCCATATGACGCTTTAAGAGAGCTTGTTTAACCCTAGCCCTAGGTGTACTATGCACAGCTTCCAAAAACTCTAAAATAACATGCTCTAGGTCTTCTTTTATACCTCGGCTTGGAATCAACAAAACCCTAGAAGCACTGACGTCTAATTGGGCTGAAATAGGATTCTAACAACAAGATTCTTGGTTGATTGACATTAGTTCTCAATCGATCAACATTATTGGCAGATCTCGACTGATAGACTGTGTTGAGAAAGTGTCGAGAATCCTAACTTTGTAATTCTTACTGAGCAGTAACTGGAATATGTGGACTTCAAATAAACTTTAAATGCACTATGTATGATTTTTGTTCACGGTTTGCCAACCTAACACCATGGACTCCGCATATATACATATTGAACAAGTTCCATTGTGTTACAGGGTTGACAGAAACTTGTGGACCAACTACTATGGGCTTTCCTGATGAGATGTGCATGATTGGTACTGCCGGTACCCCTACTTTGTACAATGAGCTACGCCTGGAGGAGGTCCCAGAGATGGGTTACAACCCACTTGGGGAGCGAGCATGTGGTGAGATATGTGTAAGAGGGAAGAGTGTCTTTTCCGGGTACCACAAAAATCCTGAATTAACAAGAGAGTCCATCAAAGATGGCTGGTTTCATACAGGTTTGAGAAGTGTCATTTCCTGCTTTTATTAGTTTTATTTTGGAATGTACATGTCCTGATTTTTTTATTCTTTGGCATCCTCAGGGGACATAGGGGAAATGCTTCCAAATGGAGTTGTTAAGATTATAGATAGAAAGAAGAATCTCATAAAACTTTCCCAAGGAGAGTATGTTGCACTAGAGCATTTGGAAAATGTTTATGTTATCACTCCAATTGTTGAAGATGTGAGCATCTTATCCTGTTTTTGATTGAATGTCTAAAAAATTTATTAAAAACAAAAAATAATAATAATAATAATATATAGTTGACCCTCTAAGGTTTGATTGAATGCCTAAACAAAATTTAAAAAAAAAAAATTATAATTCACCCTCTAAGGTTTGTTCTTATGTACTAAATTGTGATATGGCCAAACCACATAGGATAAATTGTAATTTCTCAAAAATTTATAATTCAGTCGTTAGATTTTGATAATGGGTATATATAGCTTAGTTGATAATATCTCCATTGTTTTGAAGATCTGGGTATATGGAAACAGCTTTAAGTCAAAGCTAGTTGCAGTAGTTATACCACATGAAGAAAACGCCAAAAAGTGGGCATATTCAAACGGTCATGTGGGTTCATTCGCCGAACTGTGTTCCCTTGATCAGTTAAAGAATTATGTGCTCGCTGAGCTGAAGTTTACTGCTGAGAGAAACAAGGTACTAATACCTGTTTCAACTAAACTCATACATGTTTATGTGTTCCCCCATATAAGTTGAGAAACAGTAATGACTACCTGCTCTTTGCCAGTAATTAGCTTTTATACTTTTTACCAAAATACGTTGCTTCCCTTTTGTTAAACCAGCTGAGAGGTTTTGAACAAATCAAAGGAATCATTCTAGATCCCCTTCCCTTTGATATGGAAAGAGATTTGGTAACAGCAACAATGAAGAAGAAAAGAAATAAGTTGCTCAAATTGTATCAGGTACGTCGAAGCCCTCTCTTCTTCTCCTTGAGTTTCTATTAAATCATTGTAAGCCTAAGTTAAGTGAGTAACTGCATATTTTACAGGCACAAATTGACAAACTCTATGGAATTTGACTGGATGACAATAATAAAGGTTTTGGGATTAATAAGAGACAGTTGGTACGGGAGTTGTGTATGCAAATGTATCAGCTGTCCCTCTCCTCAAATTGCCTACAAAATTGTTGTCCTACTGGTGTAATTTCTCTGCTGAATACTAATTTTGAGTATAAAAATGTAGAGTGTGAAACTGTGTTACATCTTAGTCCTCTTATGTGTTGGATTTTGTTCATAATAATAATAATTCATTTCCAACATATCAAAATTACCAAGTGCATAGCATGCCACGAAGCACAAGTACACTTGTTGGCCTACACATAATATGTCACTGCCCTAGCTACCAAGCTTTGTTTATTTTGTTACTCAATCCAACCAGCACAATGAATTAGATGAATCATTCAAAATCCATCTTTGCCACCCCATGGTAAAGTTTGGTTGTTCTTTTACAAAATTCCCAAAATTTATAAATTCAATTAATATACCCAAAATAAAATAATGTGAGTTATTAAGAAATCTAATTTTTGTGAATTTCAATTCCTAGAAGTTGAAATTCTCAAAAAAAAAAAATAATAATTAAACCCGCGCGCGCACACACACGCACACACACACACACACAAATATATATATATATATTAGGGTTGTCCAAGCAACTTGGAGATTTGGCCAAATCGACCTGTCACAGCCAAATCCGACACCTCTAGCCATTGGTGATGGCTCTTAACCTCTGAAACCCGACTTCGGCGAGTTGAGTGGCGAGTTTTAGTCTCTAAAACCCAAGCCACCCGATCCAACAAGCAAATGCTAAAAAAAGGGCCAAAATTACCTAGATCTGGTGACGTTATGGTGTTCTGAAGCTCCGATCCAGCCACCCTTAGTCTTCCTTCACTCAAATCTAGTGGTATTTGTTCAGATTCACTCAAATTCAGCCAAGATCTGCTCTCTTCCTTCACTTAAATTTGCTTAAATCTGACGATATTTGGTTAGATTTGACTTAGATCTACTCAAATCTAGCTATTCTTGGTTAGATTGGGCTCCAATCTACTTAAATTCGACGATATTCTATTAGATCTGATCGGCCTTCAACTCAGATCGACGAAGATAGATCTTCTCCTCCGCCTTCCGTCGCTCATCATCAGACTTAACCAAACCGAACGTTTGCTCCCCTAAGCCTGGCCAACTCGACCCGTGGTGGTTGGTGGTAGATTGCAGGTCTATTCTTGTTCCACTCGACCTAAGTGGGTTGAGTTCGGGTTAAGGCCAAAACCGACCCGAACCGGCCCGTGGAGTGTGTGTGTGTGTGCCGTGCGTGCGTGTGCGCATGCGCGGGCACAGCTACTTTAAAGCCGACATGATGCCCTTTTGGTCAAATGACCAAGATATTGACAAATACCACATTGATCAAGAAAAGAGTATCTATAATCAAATGAAAGCATTAAAGCCAATTGCTAAGAAAAAGGTACAACCATAAATACTATTTGAAATAATGAAGGGGTGCTTGATAATATTTCATTCCTTGAAAGCCCATGAATAATAGAGTGAATGAAATGGGAGATACTAAAGCATAAACTTCCCCACAAGTATAGCATAATGAGCCCAAGTAATGGTAGCTCCGGATGAAAGGAGAATAGGGGCATTAAGAAAAGGGATTTCCTTATGTGTGTAATTGTGTGTGTGTATATATTTCATAACTTTTAGCATAAAATTAGTCACCCGCATAATGTGCAGAAAAATTTGATGATTTGTTTTTTGGTTAAGTGAAAAATGAAAATAGTCTATGAGATTTACAAGTGTTAGTACTAAACCCTTCATAAAATGATATAATTATTTATTAAAAAAGTATAGTTGATGTGATATATTAGATTTTATAAATAAAATCTATCTATATTTGTTATTTGAAAGTGTTTTAAATTTTGTGAGTTTTTTTTCAAGGAACATAATGTATTCATTCAAATATTGTATAAGGCAAGCTATTTTGTAAATAATGTAATGTATGATTGAAATTTGTTTTTAGTACTCCTTACAAATAGCTTATCATCTATATGTCTTGAATAGCTTAAAGAAGAAGCAGATTTAAGCAAATCCATAACTTATACCAAAAAAAAATAAAAGTACAAGACTTTGATAACATAATAAAATTGTAATCTTATCAAGAACTTACCAATATTTGGTTGATAAGGAAACGTAACTGTCAATAAATCAACTTCTCTTTCTTCAAACCTCTTCTCCCAAACCATGACTAAACTTGACTAAATGGGCCTAAGTGGACCAAACTACACTAAACAGACTAAATAGAGCAAAATGTTACGCTAATATGCTCAATAGCAGCAACTATATATGCACTTTTAAATATTATATATATATATATATATATATATTTTTTTTTCAAACTTTTGTTAACATATATTCTTTTAGAGAGCACTAGTAACGGTTGCACGTGCTGGCCCTTGAATGAAAAAATTTTAGATAGAATATTTTTTTTTGAAGTAGTATCAAATCATGTATTTAAATTTAGAAAAGTTATTTAACATATAGCTCTCTATTTATTTAGTATAATAATTTCTTAGAACCTATTTACTAAAGACAGTATCTACTCACAAAAAAAATTATACTAAGAATGATAACAAATGTCATCACCTCCTAACAATAAACAACTAAATTTTGATAAAACATTGTCACAATATTTAAATTTTCGAAATAAATGATGATATATGCTACAGTTGAAACTCATCATCAAATTAAATACCTACAACCATTTGCAATGAATATTTTGCTATACATACTTCCTTCTTTATCATTTTATTTTATGAGCCTAGCTACGATACTTAGCTTACTTAATTTTTAATGAACACTTTTTTAAGATATAAAAGAAATAAATAAAAAGAATAAAATAGAAAAAGACATATGTTATTGAAATTATAAATCTAGAAGATTTAAACCTCTAATAAATTAGTGTTCTCTAGCTAACAAATAGAATACTATAGATCACCATTTTTACCTTTTAAGTATGACTAACACATAAAACTGAAAATATACAAAGAAAATTTCTGGGACATTAAAATTTAGTGAGGCATTTTACATATTGCACAATGAAATATTCTAGGAATCATAAGATATTGTTAGGATTTAATTAAGAGAGTAACCACAGGGACTATATGCTTGTGTACAAAATATAAAGGAGAAAATTATTCAACTTTAAAGTTGGGGGAATGAAACTACTCCAAACATAAAGGGAGAAAGTACTTTTTTCTATAATTTTTTTTTATTGTAAAACTATGTGCTTTTTACATTAAACAATATATTAAAAAAAAACCCAAGAAAACTGTCTGTAAAATTATGAATTTTGGATCAACAAATTGGCTAAACCCAAAAAAAAAAAAAAAAGGTTAGGAACACAATAAATGTCAAGATATTTTCTCAATATCTTTATTTTAACTATGACGGGCCCTGGTATGATATTTTATAATTTTATTTTAGAGTAATGCTATATCCACAATATTTTCACCACAAATTTTAGATGATAAATTGTTATTGATTTTTAATTGGAACAACCACTTTAAGCTATGCATTAAAAAAAAAAAACCAAAAAAAAAAAAAAAAACACAAAATTTTCACAATACTTTTATTTTTAGTTGTGGTAAATTTCGGTTATATATATATATATATATTATTATAGAAATGCTATCTCCATAATATTTACATAACAAATTCTAAATAGCAAGGTGTTACTAATTTTAAAATGGACCCACAACTTAGATCACTTTTTTATCCATCAATAATAGTTTACCACCTATAATTTTTTGTGAAATTAATATGAAAATATTGTGGATTTATCAATTTTTTATTTGATCTATAAGAAATTAAGATTTCAACAATTGTGAAAATATCGTGATAACAACAAGTGTTACAACATTTTAACAAAACATTTTTTTCAGTTGTGGTTGGTCATAGTCTCATTTTTTTTTTTTCGACTTATAAAAAAATGACACCTCAATAATTGTGTATTGTGAAATTTGTTGTGTTAGTATAATAATATATATGCCAGCTCATATTAATATTTTAAGAAAAAAAAAGGAGCACAAATCGATGACTGGGAAAAAAAAAGAAAAAAAAAGAAAAAGAAAGGGCTAATGAAGTGATGAACAATAAATATAGAATAAATCAAAAAGTACCGTAGCTACTATAGTAGCTTTTACACATTCACTGATTTACACAATAAGTGTTACAATATTTTCACAAAATATTTATTTTTAGTTGTAATTGGTCACAAACTTATATTTTATTATTTTATTTCGACTTATAAGAAATTGACACCTCAATAATTGTGAAAATATTGTGAAATTTGTTGTATCAGTATAACAATACCTTTATTTTTAGTTATAGTTAGTTCTAGTATGATATTTTATTTTGACCTATAAGGAATTAACATCTCAACAATTATGAAAATATTGTGACAATTTATTGTGTTAACTAACAGCTATATATATATATATATAGAGAGAGAGAGAGAGAGAGAGAGAGTTGACTGGGCAATATTATCAAAAAAAAAAAAAAAATGAAGAAAGGCTAGTGAATGGTGCAAATTGAACCAAAAAAAAATGTTGCTACTACTATAACTTTACGCATTCTCACTTTTGTTATGAAAGTGTTGTGAAAAATGCTATAAATGTAACACTTCTTTTTTCACAATACTTTTATTTTTAGTTGTGGTTGGTTTTTGTATAATATTTTACTTTGACCTATAAAGGATTAACACCTTAACAATTGTGAAAATATTGACAATTTATTGTGTTAACTAACAACTCTATATAAAAATAAAAATAAAAAAAGGAGTGGACCAAAAGATATTACCCTAAGGAAAAAAAAAAGAAAGAAAGTAAGAGGCAGCAAAATAGTGCAACGGATTGAATAAACTAAGTTACTGTATCTTTAGCATATTCGCGCTTTTTATACATAGACTAGTAAGGGTTGCATGTGCAAGGCACGTGCTACCCTTTTTTTTTTTTGATGAGAAATCTAAAACTTTTATTAAAAATCAAAGAAATTTGTTATATCATAAATAAGAGCTTGCTCAATAAAGTAAGGAGTCTCTTCAATCCAAGCAATAAAATCAGAAACACCAATAGCCTGTTTTGCTAATAAGTGAGCTGCTTTGTTCCCTTGTCTCCTAACGTGGGAAAATTCTATTTTGCGGAAATCCTCACACATCTCCTGCATTCCTTGAATGATGGCAGACACAGAGGAGGGCGGTTTTAATTCGTCAGTCAAAGCCCGATGAATAATAAGCGAGTCCCCTTCAATGACTACTTCTTGAACGCCAATGTCCTTTGCAAATAACAAACCTGTTTAGTACGCCATAGCTTCGGCCTCCACAGCACCTAATGGTGCATCCAGTCTCTTGCTCAGTGCAGCTTCTACTCTGCCCATATAATCTCTAACAATCACACCAATGCCCACTGCTCTATGTTGCGCAAAAACAACCCCATCTACGTTGACTTTGAAGATATTTCTTGGTGGAGGGACCCATGTGCCACTAGCATCAGCCACAGTAACTGTTGAAACCTTGCATGTCGTGGCTTCTTTATATTCCTCCAAGTAGTGTAGAGCCCACTATACCAGCTCCCTACCCGTTCGGCCCTTCCCTCCTGTCCGTATCACATTCCTATTATTCCACATAGCCCATGCAATACAGACCACCTGGGCCACCTTATCTTCATCTACTGAATCCTTCACCATCAATTCCCACAGCAACTCCATGAACGACTGCACATTATCTCGACTCGGCAACCCAACTAGCTTCAATCATGACCAGACCTCTCTTGTTTTTGGACACGACCAAAACAAGTGGCCAGTTGTCTCGGCACCCGCTTTGCATCCCTCACAGGTCTGATCTTGCACTACATTCCTTTGCTTAAGACTTGCCTTAGTGGGGAGTACATCCTCGCATGCATGCCATGCAAAATGGCGCACTTTGTGTGGTAATGGTAAATCCCACATCCTTCTCCAGAATAGCCTCATTTTACTGTTGTCTAAACTTGCTCCTTTTTCTTTGGATTTGGACAGTCTCATAACTACACCATAGGCACTCCTAACACTGAACTTGCCATTAGGTGTCTCTGCCCAAATTAGTTTGTTAGGGGGAAGGCTTGAGCTTAAAGGAATACCTTTAATCATCTCTACTTCAAAAGGCATGAACAGTGCATCAATTATGTTTTTCTTCCAACCTCCTTTGACTTGGTCAATCAACTCATTTACTTCAGTGTCTTGGTGTAGAAATGTCCTTGGTGAGGCAACTTTGTATGTGGAAAAAGAAGGTAACCACTTGTCACCCCAAACACGAATGCTACTGCCATTGCCAACTCTCTGCCATGCCCCCTCCCTCACCAAGTGTTGGGCAGACATGATACTACGCCATGAGTAAGATGGGTTTTTACCAAGTAAAGCGTCAATGAATTCACATCGAGGAAAGTATCTCGCCTTAAGCACTCAGTACACTAAAGAGTTTGGATTGGTTTGGAGTCTCCAACCCTGCTTGGCTAGAAGGGCCAAATTGAAATGCTTAAGTTATCTAAAACCCATACCACCACAACTTTTTGGCACACACATTTTGTCCCAACTAAGCCATGCCATTTTCTTTTCTTCCCTCTACTGGTCCCACCAAAAATTCCTTATCATGCTAGTCAATTCTTCACATAGTGCATCCGGTAATTTGAAGCAGCTCATGGTATACGTTAGTATAGCTTGTGCCACTACCTTTATGAGTACCTCCTTTCCCACTTTTGATAGCATCTTTTCCTTCCAACCCACCAACTTTTTATGAAGTTTCTCCTTTATCTCATTGAAGGTATTTCTTTTGTTCTTGCCCACTAATGAAGGCAGCCTCAAGTACTTCTGATGTTGCTTTATAACTTATGCACCAAATCTGTGTTTAATCTCCTCTTGGATTGCCATGGGGGTATTTTTGCTAAAGAAAAGTAATGTTTTGGCCCGATTAAGCTGTTGGCCCAATGCTCTCTCATAGACACCTAGAATTCTTTGAAGAGCGTCGCATTCAGCAATAAATGCCTTACAAAAAATCAAGTTGTTATCTGCAAAGAAAAGATGTGACAACTTAGGGCCACCACGGCACACAGCAACACCTTCCAACTCTTTATTTTTAATTGAGGCCTATATCATTGCTGAGAAACCCTTTGCACATAAAATAAAAAGATAAGGTGATAAATGGTCCCCTTGACGGAGTCCCCTAGATGGAATAATATTACCCCTAGGCGTCCTGTTAATTTTCACAGAGTAAGTGACTGTTGTGACACACTGCATAATGAGCTTCCTCCATTTTTCTTCAAAACCCAGCTTATCCATAATTTTATCTAAACAAACCCACTCTACCCTATCATATGCCTTACTCATATCAAGTTTCAGGGTCATCTCCCCCACCTTCCCCACTTTTTTCTGGCTAATATGGTGCATAGTTTTGAAAGCTACAAGAACATTATCAGTGATTAACCTGCCATGCACAAAAGCACTTTAGGTATCGTTGCTAATAGAAGGTAAAATTTTCTTTAACCTGTTTGCAATGGCTTTGGATACACCACATTACACAGACTAATAGGCCAGTAATCAGTAACCTTCTTAGGCATCTTTATTTTAGGAATAAGCACAATATGTGTTTTATTAAAATCAAGAGGTATAATACCATGGTTAAGAAAATTCAATACCGTTGCTGTGACCACCTCACCACTTATTGCCCAAAATTGTTGGAAGAACAGGGGGGGCATGCCATCCGGACCTGGCGCTTTTAAAGGATACATTTACTTCAATGCCAGTTTAACTTCAGCAGTTGTAAAGTTTCCGAACAGTTCCTGGTTCATTGAGGAAGTCACCTTTGGCTAGACGGCTTGGATCAGTTCTGAAAATTCTGTGGGTTGACTTGTAGTAGACAACTCATTATAGTACGCCACCACCACCTCCTCCACCTTTTCATCATCCTCGTGCCATCTCATTTTCATCCATTATGCCTTCGATGATATTCTTTTTTAGTCGGGCTGAAGCTTTCGCATGGAAGAAGCTTGTGTTTCTATCCCCTGACTGAAACCAGTTAAGTCTTGATCGTTGTCTCCACATATCGTTCTCCTTCTCTAACCAACAATTCAACTCAATACGAACACCCTTCAGTTTCTTATTGATTTCATGAGATGTGGGTTGAAGTTCAAGCCACTCAAGCCGCTTTTGCAACTCCGCTATCCTCTTTCCCACATGCCCGAACTCTCTTTTATTCCAGGCTTCCAAACTGACACGACATTGGCCTAAGCAATTATCAAGAACACCTCATGTTCTAATCATCATTCCTTCCCCTCAAGCTTCTTTACCACCTCCTCACACCTTTGATCTTTCAACCACATTGATTTGAATCTAAATGTCTTCCGCGTCTTCTTTTTCCTCCTTTTCTGCACCATTCGAAGAGCTAGGGGTGAATGATCCGATGCTGAGGAGGATAGATGGAAAAGTTTGGCCTCAGGGAACAGGTTCATCCATTCCGGTGTTGCCAAAGCTCTATCCAATCTCTCCCTTATCTGCATGCCATCAGCCCGATGATATATCCACATAAATTTTGGGCCGTTAAAACCCAAGTCACGGAAACCACAGAAATCAATAGTATCAATGAAGTTCTTCATCTGCTGACGTGGTCTATCACTCCCACCCTCTTTTTCTAAGGCCCCTGTGATTTCATTAAAATCACCAATAGTAAGCCACGGCAACATTGAAGTTCCTTTCAGAGATCTGAGTTTTGCCCACGACTCCGGCCTCTTTGCTGTATTTGGCTTACCATAAAACTCCGTTAAATGCCACCACCCTACACCAATCCCACCATCCACTAGAGCATCAATATGTGTTTGAGAATACGTTTGAACCTCCACCTTTGTTCCTTCCTTCCAGAGCAATGCCAGACCCCCACTCTTTCCTTCTCTAGGTACAATCAGCCCGTGTTTCATGTTACACTTTTCCTTAACCATCTTCATCCACTCCCTATTTGATTTCGTCTCCATAAAGAAGACTATAATGGGATCTTCGTTGCTAACTACCTTTTCCAAGGCTTTAACTGTCTGGAGGTTTCCAAGCCCCCGGCAGTTCCAACTGGTGAGACTCATTGGACCCGACGGTACTGCTCAGCAACCTCCGCCGATCCCAAATGTGTTGCCATAAGAATGCTCAATCTTCTGGTTTCCTCATCCAGTTTTAGTTTCTTTTCCATGCACGTAACCTCAGAAGGGTCAGTTTTAAGATAATCCCGCTTTCTTTTTGGGTCACTCTCCAAATAAGCATATTCCATTCCACCTTGGTTTGTTGAAGCCGAATATGTACTAGCCCAACCTTCATTTGTTGGGTTTTCTTTAGTTACCTCCTGAATTCCCACATGCCTAATATTCGGCCCAGTAGAGTTTTTTGGAATGGTGGGGGCCTTATTCTTAATTTTCTTAGGCCCACTTTTACTATTCTTCCTACCATCAGAAGTCTCAACTTGGCCCACTTGGAATTTGACTTCCCTAGGTGACAATTTAGATATTTGGGGAGGTAAGTCAGCTATTTCCTTTTCCAATGACTTTAATGGAGATCCCAGAATTTCCTTGTACTACCATTACCCCGATATTACGTTCCTTGCCAGATATAACCAGATATGGGTCTGGATTTAGGATGTTTGATTTCAAAACAGCAGGCTCAGCATTAATTGCCTCAAAATCTTGAATTTTTGTGTGTGGGCCCCCTATGTCAGTGCCATGCACGTGACTAACTCTTTGAGCTTTGCCGCTGCTACTCACTTCTATGGACATCGGCGCCGGCTGGGCTTCAGTGACTCCATCTCCGATCTCTTTGGTCTCCACCCCATCTACCTTTAATCTTGCTGTCATGTCCATATGGTGGGCCAAAACCCGTTCCTTAGTTTGTCGTGGTATGGGTTGGTTAGTACCCACGTTTTCAAATCCTTGCACCTCTACTAACATTTTCTTCGCCTAACTGAACTATGGTGCTCTAAGCCACGAGCCAAACTGTTGCTCCTCCACCGATAGAGTGCCATTGCTGTTCAGCCACACATCGCACTCTTTATCATCATGCATAAGGAGTCCACACCAGTAACAAATTTTCAGCAACCGCTCATACTTAAATGAAACCCATCCCTACCATCCCTCTCTACCTTGATCCCATGTAATCTTTCTGCCACTACTCAATGGTTTTATGACATCCACCACCACTCTAACCTGCATGAAATTGCCACCTTTCATTTTTGCACCGTCCTTTGATCTTGAAACCGTACCCAGAGTTGATCCAAGGCTTATCACGGCCTCCACCGTCATCAACGAAAATGGCAAATTATGAATCTGGGCCCAAAACGAAGTACTATCAAAGTTTAGATCTTGGACTAGGCATGAACCATCGTACCGTTGTAAGACTACCAAATGTCTATCAAAAGCCTATGGCTCTCCCTGGAGAACCTTCTCCACATCCACTTCCAGATCAAAAGATATTAATAGAATGTTTTCACCTGCTGCGCTCACCTCGAAATTTCTTTTAGGACGCCATATTGGTCTGAATGTTCTCGCTACTACCTCAATATTGACTGACCTCCTAGTGAAAAACTTTGCAGCAAGTACAAAACCCATCTCCTTTTTGTCTTTTGATAAGTCACACATCGTACCCTCCGCTTCAGACAACGACAGCTTCCTCCCCCGCTAAGTGAGATCCTCCATGTTGCCTCACTGGTATCACACTAAACAAACTCCAGCCCTCCTAGTACTACGTACTAGAGGGAACGACCATCCTTCTCAAAGAGAAGGGGACAAAACTATGCTACAGGGGTGAGTGGGGACTTACTCACACCCTGAGAACGCTCTGGCACGTGCTACCCTTGATTGAGAAAATTTTAGATAATTTTTTTTTTTTGAAATAGTATCAAACCATGTATTTAAATTTAGAATAGTTATTTAACATATAACTATCTATTTAGTATGATAATTTATTAAGAGAAGGTATTTGGTATTAAACAATATCATGTCAACGATATTAAAATTCAATAAGTATAAGACATGTCAGCAAAAAATAAATAACTCACTAACATTATTTTTACTATGTACTAATTGCTACTAAAAATTCTAATTAAAAAAATAATAACAAAAAAATCACTATTAAATTATTAATATTACTTTCACTATGCTCTGATCACAACATATGGGTCAACAATGTTATTATAAAATTTTATTACTGAAATAGGAATTTAAAAAGCAGCAGCACTTAAAGAGTACTTAAGTTTTCCCACACTTATTAGTACTAAATTCAGTTGTTGTTGTTGTTTTTTTTTTTTTTAAAAAAAAAAAAAGAGTTTGCCGGCGTGTGCTTTTGTAATAAAGGACCTCATATTGGCCACAAATAATAATGCATGCAAGATATGCGCAGTTTAGACAAAGTCCTTATTACATATTCTCGCCACATATGCACTCTTTCAACGCCCAATCTCAATTTCATGATCAACACTTACTTTCAACAAAATTGCATTAACCATGCACGTAAACTGTTTGATCAAAACCCCTCGTCCCGAACCGTCGTCTCTTGGAACACAATGATCAATGGTTATGTTAAGAACCACCAAATGCAACATGCCCACGACTTGTTCGATGAAATGCCCATGAAAGACGTGGTTTCATGGAACACCATGCTATCAGGTTTTCACAAGACTAAAAATCCAGAAGCATTGTATTTGTGCCTTGTACAAATGAGAAGGGTTGGTTTTAGACCCAATGAGTATACTCTATCTATAGTGATTAGTGCATTTTTGGACTCAGTGTTCAATATCTTTGTCTCACAAATTCATGCTCATGCCGTCTGTTCGGCGCTTAATATGAGTGTTTTTGTTGGGTCAGCATTGATGAGAGGATACGCAAATGTGGGGAATCAGGTGGGTTTACGGAGAGTGTTTGAGGATATTTTGGTAAAAGATGTCACATCGTGGAATGCATTGGTTTCTGGTTATATGGAATTGGGTTGCATGGTTGAGGCTCAGGGAGTCTTTGATGCGATGCCTGAGAGGAATATAGTCTCTTGGACTGGTTTGGTGAATGGGTACATTTGCAATAAGAGGATAAATGAAGCTCGGTCTGTTTTTAATAAAATGAGTGAAAGGAATGTGTTTTCATGGACTGTAATGATTAGTGGCTATGTGCAAAATCAGAAATTTATGGATGCATTAGAACTTTTTATCTGGATGTTGAAATCAGGGTGTCAACCTAATCATTTTACTTTTTCAAGTGTGTTAGATGCATGTGCTGGGTGTTCTTCTCTTATCATGGGACAGCAAGTTCATTCTAGCATTTTAAAGTCTGGAGTACCAAGTGATGACATCTTGTCAACCTCAGTGGTTGATATGTATGCAAAATGCGGGGACATTGAAGCGGCATTTAGCTTTTTTGAGTCCATGCCAAATAAGAATTTGGTGTCATGGAATTCAATAATAGGAGGTTTTGCTAGGCATGGATTAGCAATAAGAGCATTGGAGGAGTTTGAAAGAATGATAAAGTTTGGTGTTAGGCCTGATGAAATTACATTCGTCAACGTGTTATCAGCATGTGGGCATGGAGGGTTAATTGCAGAAGGTGAAAAGTACTTCAACTCCATGGTTGAGTACACAATAAAAGCAGGAGTGGAGCATTATGCTTGCATGGTAGATCTCTATGGGAGAGCGGGTAAGCTCGAGAAAGCAGAGAAATTTATCAAAGAAATGCCTTTTGAGCCTGATGTTGTCGTATGGGGTGCATTGCTTGGTGCATGTGGGTTGCATTCAAGCTTGGAACTTGGTCAGGTTGCTGCAGAGAGGATTTGCAAATTGAAAAACGATCATCCTGCAGTGTACTCAATGCTTTCAAAGATTCAAGGTGAAAAGGAAGAATGGAGCAGTGTAATTGAGTTCAGGGAAATGATGAAAGAGAGGCATGTTAAAAAGCAGAAGGCAAGTAGTTGGGTTGAGTCTCCTTTTGGTGACAGATAAAAAAATGACAGAAATGCTTCTAGTAAAGTCATCTTTGCTACCAAATTATTCAACCAAAGATCTTTCCACACAACAAAATCTTTTAAAATGATGTCTTCTTAAATGAGAAATGAATTTTCAACATGCATCACAAGGGATAAGAATTTTTCTTCATGAAGTTGCTCAACAAGATACCAAGTGCAAAGATGGTTGATGTCTCGGTTACATCTACTGCAGCAGAAACCCTATGATCTGACGAAAGATTAAAATAAATTAGGATAGAGTCAACAGACAGAGCATAAAATAGAACACAAATTGTGGGATAGAGGATTTTTATTTCCCAAAACAATGAATGGTGCAAGTCTTTGGCAAAATTTGGGTACATATCTCTAATGAAAGTGAAATGCTGAGCTTGGATCAACTTATTATTGACTAAACTCTAAATGGCAGAAAAGTTATTACACAGTTACATCCAAGTGGTTGGACTATAATTCTTTGTTATTAATAGTAAAGTGACATTGCTGCATGCGTGGGTGGCTGTGGGCTGGCTGCTTGCTGTATGCTTGGGCTGTTGTCAGCGGAATGCAGCGATGGCTTGCAGCATGCGTGAGTAACCATGGAGTGTTGCCAGCGGCAAGCACGCATGGCTTGCTGCACGCGTGGGTAGCCATGGCTTAGTACCAGCAGGCTATGCCGTAGATCAAGAACTGACCAACAAAGATGCCATAGTTAAAGAAGCATGTGAGAAGATTAAGGCCACTAAAGAAAGAATGAACTGGATCTACTACTTCAAGCACTGAGAGGAGTTTGCAGGAGGGGACATGGTGTATTTCAAGTTGCAGCCTTATATACAACTCTCAGTGGCAGTTAGAAGCATCATCATGTCATCTGCTAGATATGTTGGTACATTCAAGATTTTGGAAATGGTTGGGCCAATGGCTTGTAAGTTGGATTTGCCTGTTGATGCACACATTCTTCCCATATTCCATGTCTAGCTTCTTAAAAAAATTGGAAAACACTATCAGTTCCAACAACCTTTACCAGCCATAGGTGCCGATGAAGGAACATTAATGCCCTGGCCTATGGTTGATCGGTTGTTCTCGACCACAGAACTTGTAGTAGGAAACAAGAAGTCTTGATTCTCTGGCAAGGGTTGTCCCCTGCTGATGCTACCTGGGAAGAACAAGTCCTCATGCAACAACAATTCTTGATTTTCTCCATAAGGACAAGTGTAGCTCTCCCAAGGGGAGGGGAGATGTAACAGTTCAAGTGGCAGGATATTTGGGTTACATTATCATTTATTTTAATAATGGTTAGCTAGTTGAGAGATAAGCTCCTTAGTTTTAGTTAGTTGAATCGGTAGTTGTTTGTTAGTTATGTAACATATGTTCCTACTTTGTAATAGTTTAACTACTCCAGAAATAAATGAGATCATTGCACTCTGTTATACACAGAGTATTTTGGATGACATGGCTCCCTTGATCTAGTCATAAAATTCCTTGTTTCTTTTTGCTGCAGAAAGAGTTCACCATAGGGAATGATAAAGGTCCTGGGACAAAGTTACTATTTACCTATTAAATAAGCTAAAAATCATGTGTTTTGTTCTTCTCATAATTTTCAGGTTTGAAAGAAGTTTGTGAGAAATTTCCTTATTGTTCTTATTGTATGCAAGGATAATGTCTCACCCATGTTGCCCAATAACAAATCTCTTCACCTGGAATTGGAAGAGTAATTCCTAAGAATAATCTCTACACTGCCCAGGATCTGTTGCAGCAGTGCCTCAGCTTCTCAACCCAAAATGTTGAAGATTGCCCACACTTTTTCACAGCATTAAACACTGGGTTCTGCCGTGAAGCTTGACCTCTGCAAGCAGACAACCTCTGTTAGAAAGTAGTACTGGTGTTTATGTTGTGGTTAAAGAATATTGTTTCACTTCACCATTTTGCTTCTGTCATTGCTGAGGTTTAGCCTTTTTCTATCAAATATTGTGCATACTAAATAGCATTTAGAGAGAACTTCATGTGTGTTGTGCATATAAAACTGGATCTTTCCCACCTCTGCAACAGAAACAAGTCTGAATGCTTTTGAAATCCTTCCTGACATCATCCTCTCTGCCCATATTTAGTGCTTACCTAATTATCTGAAAATAAGTTCCATTAGGAGAAGGCTATTGTCAACTGTGTCCTGGCTGCTTAGAATGCAATCTGATGCATTTCATTTCAACTTCCCATTTGGAAATTTGGAAGCCTGTCAGATACCTCTAGAAATGGCTTTTGAACCTGGTTAATTTTTACTATTGCGTTTGCAGTCTGATTACAATTACAAATGGAGTTCTTATTTGGAGTTAGATTTTGGCAAAACCATTCTCTTGTCAGTGAGAGACTTTTTAATTTCCAGTGATTAAATATGACGAGTAATATTCTTCTTCATACAATGAAATGGGTTTTACATATGGAGAAATTATTTGGTATACCTGGTGTAAACAGTTCAAATTAGAATGATGACAATATAGTCCATCAAGAAAAAAACCAACAAAATAAGTACGAACACAAATTATTCATGACCTGTTAAAGGGGATCTACATTTCTTTCCATTACTCAAAACTACACTGCTATCAACACCTTAGAAAACAAAAGAACTTCACAGATATAGAAGGGCACGCCAGACAACACTAGCTGCATAAGGATCTCAACACACTAACGTTCCCTACAAAATCAAGTGAGAGATGCTGAAAGATTTCCTGAATTTATGGTTGTACATTTGAAATAAATGAACCTTTTATATCAGATGCAAGGGTTAGCCCAGCAGAAACCAAGAAAAGCTTGAACTCATACATTCCTTCACTTGATTGCAAAAGCCATAAGCCCCTCCATATTGTCAACTAGAACACGTCAGAAGTACCACTAAGTTGCCTTAATTTGTTTCATAGGGGTGTTGAATGGACGGCATTAGGCTAGAAGGGAAAACAGGGAAGGTGTGGATTACAGTGGTCGCCTTCTAAAGTTTCTGGTGGTGCCTTGGTATGTTCGAACCAGCAAGCCCACTCCAATCCCAATTCCAAGACAAACACTAAGGCCAATCCCGACACCCACTCTTACACCAGCATTGAACCATGTAATCTCTCCATCTTCACCTTCAAAATATGTTGACCCAAAGTAGGGGTTATTGTAGCATTCATTTTCTGGTTTGTGCTTCAGGAATTCTGACATCTGCAAAGTATAAATAAAATCAGGATGCTAGGTTATGGGAAGCAAAATTTAGTAGCAAAGTAAAATATGTGTAAACAAAAAAACATGGTTGGTGAAGAAATATTTGTTAATAACCCAAAAAAATTATAAAGCATATGAGTCATGGGAAGTATTAACAACATGCCAAACTATGAAAATCATATGGATGAAAATTAATTAAATCCTAGCTACAATAACAATATCAATTATGATCGCATTTGGACTATTGCACCCACTTGACCTTAATGTGCGATGCTGTTGACTTCAACCAATCAAGATAATTCCAGAAATTGCATACTGGTCATCAGTGTGAAGATTAAGTTCCTATAGGGATTAAAGCACTTGCCTTCTTGAGAGTATTTTAGTATCATGAAGTAACTCAAAGAATGTCAAGAGGCAACAATATCTAAATAAGGGCATCTATTTGTAGATCAGCTGATATACTAATGAAATTCACAAATGAAAAGATGCTTTAGTAGATAGAGGAAGAACATCCATTTCCATATAGATACGTTCTGTAATTATGTGAATACAATATAGTATGAACCAAAAGGTAAGTTCACCAGAGAGCTCCTACGACTCCATAGAACTTTGGGTTTAGCAGCATTTGACTCCTCAACAAAGTAGGTGATGTCTTTATTAGTTTATGGCCACGTTTTAGCACCAGTGGAACTAAAGGCAACAAAAGAGAAAATTATATATCTACACCATAAGCAAACTATAATACTTTACAGTGACTAAGTTCAAGGTGGTATGAAGTAATAAAAAGAATATTTCTACTCTTTACAAGGCCAAGGTCATGTTGAGAACACCTCTTTACTAAATCAGAATGGCTGCACAAGTGTACATACGGGTTCCATGATTATTTCTTATTCATATATGTATACAGTACATAGAAAACCATGAAAGAATGAAGAAATAGGATAAAAAATATTTTTATCATACGTCTCTTCCAAATTCTAATAAGTCACTAAAATAATGTCATACGAAACAAAATGGGTAGTATTGTATTAGTTCTTAACTTCAAAACATTTGCCAGCACCTATCCTTCTGACCATTTAGGATAAGATTGTTTATGCCTTACAGGCATCCAATATTCTATGCAACAAACAAATAGAGTGAATATTTATGCAGCAAGCATGGGCAAGTTTAATGCAACACACACAAAATATGAACAGAACATCTAAAAGTCAGAAAAACAAATCCAATCTAAAATTTAAAGATTTAGATTAGCAAAGCAGTACATGCAAATTAAGCCTGTAAGGAACATCTTTTTGGCTTTCAGTCACCTCATATTCAGGTATCAAATCCAACATGCCCTTCCTTGTATGCCTTTTCTGATGACTGAGCTGCAAAGTCTTTGTTAAGATAATTGGAGTGCTCAAAAAGGACCCTGCAATGTAGACCTCAATTGTAGGTGAAGCCAAGTCTGGCCCCAGCATCGGCTTCTCCTTAAAGAAGCCAGTTTCCACGGTAGTATCTGAAGCACAATCAATGCTCCATCCCTGGCCTTGATAATTTGATTCTCCAAAAAAACCATTGTGATTACACAATTCTAAAACCCCTGATAACACAAGAACATCCTTATCAAAGACCTCAAACTTCACACTTCCTGTCATCCTGATACTATCAGTGCTCACAAATGTAGCTTCTTCAGACTTCTTATCTAATCGATCCCTTCTAAGAAGGGTTGACACACCGTCAGAATATATGCTAGTTCTAACACCATTAACTTCAAGAAGCGTATCACGATCAAGTGGAATATGGTTTAGAGTGAGGTACTCAGGAGAGGAATCATCAATCTTGCATTTGCTAACTCTAACATAAAAAACCCTCAAATCAAGCCAAGGTAATGCCTTGATGCAGGGTTGATAAGAAGAATTCCTCATAACCATGTCCCTATTGTAAGCTGGCTAATTCAATTAGATGACTTGTAAGAATTCTCCATTGCCGGAAGAGTTTAATCTTCAGTGAAATTTTTCCACTTTAATTGAGTTGATGAGTTGTGATAATTCAAACAAATGAAATTCAGGCAAGGAAAGAAAACCTGCAGACACAGCAAAACCAAAAACCCAGCTGATCAGTGTGCCCAAGAGAAAGGATTGGGGATGTCAATCTATAATAAAAGAGATTAAGCCCAACTTCTCCAAAGAACCAAACTGAACAGAGGAACCTACATGAACAAAATAAATAGAAAAACACTTTCTATTTTATAATGGCAGAAATTCAGTTCAAAGAGACAGAACACCTCATAGAAGGAATAAATAAATAAATAAGAAGGAATGAGGAGCTGTCTAAACTCTAAACTCAACTGGATATGAATCTTATCAAGATAGATGGCATTAGCATTTTGCTCATGTAGGTGATAAATTACTAATTGTCCTAAAAGTTTTAGTTGTTAGAAAAAAGGATTTTGATACCATGATAAATTATGAATTGTCCCAAAATTTTAAGCGGTGAAGAAATAGTGAATTTCATCAACTATTATTCTAACTGTAGGAATTGCGTACAGAAACAAAGGAAAAATAATTAAGTAGAGGAAAGGACAAAGCAACTAACAAACCAGAAACAGAAAGAAAAGATAAAGGGTTAAGAAGACGAAAAATCCCAGAGAAAAGTCCAAGTATATAGCTTAAGCCCAACAAATGTTCATCGCAAAATTAAAAGCTGAAGAAAATAGTCTTTCAAAACTTATTCAAACCAAGCTGAGCAGGAAAAAAAAAAAAGACAAAATCACATCAAAATAAACTTAAGACATATCATTTCAGAAAAAAGAAGAAAAATAACCAGACAGGGAACAATTTAAATAATAACTTACATGTAAATAAAAAACCATTATTTTACCTTCAAAGAAACGAAGAATCCACCAGAGCAATATAGCTTAAACACTAGAGAAAGAATTTGTTTATCTCCTTTTATTGGGTATTGCTGAAATTGCAAGTCTGTGAAGATGAAAACAGACTAAGAATAGAATACAACCATCTGATTAGAGCGTAACAAAACTTTAGCACAAAAAACAAAGTAACGGAACAAAAACCACAGATTTAAATAAAATTGTCACCTGGCTGTAAACGACAAATAACTCACGTCATGTATACTACCATGCAGAAAAAAACATTACACACACACACTCTCTCTCTCTCTCTTTTCTCTCAAAAATTACCATGGAATCATGCACAACCAAACCGTATATTCAATAACAAAAAAAATAAAAATAAAAAATCTCACCTCATATAATATATTACACTTGACAGTTACAAGCTCTCTTTGCAGCCTATAGATTGAATAAAGAAGAATAATCGAATATGAGCCTCTAGTCTGAGAATTGACCCTCCAATACTACAAAAACAGAGCTTTCGATCTTCTATAGAAGAATCGTGGCCATGCAAAGTACAACTTGTCAAATCGCAAACAATAAACGACCCAAGTCCCTGTATTTGACAAACAAAATTGGGATGTCTTTGATTTGCTTTAATTCACAATCGATCAATTCAAAAAATGAGGACAACCCAAGTCCTCAATTTTCACGAACAATAATGGGTTATATTGTACTTGATTCGTTTTATTATTTCTTTTTGTTGGATTAGCAAGTATTACTGGTCCATATGTAGACTAGGGTCACTCAGTATTTGATATTCTTCAGATCTTATCCAATAAAGGAACATGCAGGTTCACAAGACCGGCATATTGAAAATTTGAAAGGGATGGGCAAGCGTTATATTACACAGTAAAGATTTATTATGAATTTATGAGATACTAGCCCCTCTCTCTCTCTCTCTCTCTACAGATTAACGAGGTTAATATATATGGTACAAGGCTACAAGCAACTTGTGACACTCACACAACTTCATAACTTGTATCCATAAACAAATAAATAAATACACCCTTCATATCTTGTTTTTTCTTTTTTCTTTTTATTATAAATCATTACTTGTTTCATTACTCTGTTAAATTGTGATTGGTATTTGGTATAACTTTATTTTGATATAACCCCAAGATTAACACCATTACTTTTAATATAACCTCACTACTAACATCACCTCAATAATTTTGGAAAAGATATTATGAATTTTGTGTCACTAGGTCTACTAAAAAAAGGCATTAATATTATTAAGCTCAATTGTGTACTTGTTAGTTGTTACATGGGATGCGATGATATTTTTTTCGATAATTCGATAGTTGAAGGTGGGGGATTGAACCCTGAATGTCTCTATTGAATTGAGCTACATAGTGCTTGAGTCTTGATACCTAGGATGATATTTTAGGATTTCAGACAACTGAAAGCAATAATCCTTTAACCAAACTAAAGGTTTGGTCACCTTCAAACTTCGCAGGTTCTTTCTTAAAATCTATCCAACCTTTAACCACTCTGACTCGGCCAAGAATTATTTTAAGGTATCAGGAAAAACCGAGAAAGTATTTATGCATACTGTGACTACAGCTTTACAATGTTACAAAAGTTTCGTACCAACTTATGAAGGCTAAATTTGCTATGACTTCACGAGCACAATTTAGATTTCATAGAATTTTCAATTAGGATACATGCACCACCTAATCATTTGATATCTAGTATTTTATGCACGTGCCTAGACTTTGAATGGTTCAACGCATAAAGAGTAAAGAAGTACTGAAGCAATCATAAATTTATCTTAGCTTTATGTTTTCCTGCGAGGTATAAAATTCGATAAAGCTTATAATGCCAATGAATCATGATATGGATTTCTCTCTTTAAAGTTGGACGTCTTTATGAATTCAGCTGGATTTGGCTTGTGATCAATTTCATGAAATAAACATTCAAGAAAAAAGTGCAATAGAGGAAAGAAAAGATCCCATTTTGTTGACCGCCGGTTAATGCGACTCTAAAATCATTCATGTTGTACGAGTCTTCACAAATTAAAAGTATCTCATCCATTTAAGGGGAAACAAATTACTATCATCCACTGTCTATCAAGATAGAAGAATATATTACATAGAACTTCATCTAAAAGAAAAGAATGAGAAGTTGGTACTTAAGTTACTCAGCTAAATCATGTTCAACTAGTTATGCATCCTGATCTCTCTCTCTCTCTCACAAAAATCTTCAACCACTATATTGCTCCTCAAGCTTTTGTAATATCATTCAATGAATACCATTGGTGCACACTGCACACTACACACTACACACTGTAGGCTAATGAAAAATGAAAGTCATTCAAGCTTGATGCCTGTGAGAAGTGACAAAGAATGTTGAGGAAGTTAGATTCATTAGGTAGTCTGCCACATCACAAGCCGTATCAACTTTAATTGTCACAGATCTGTGGTTTATAAATTATAAGTGGGTATGCTACTATGAGATTAGAGTACTTCCTTTTTTTTTTTTTTTTTTTACAAAATAGAAATTCTATTATATAGCCTAATCTAAGTGTATATATGTGTGAAGCTCCCTCCAAAAGACTTAAACCCGAGCCCTTACCCTGACACCCTACAAGCACTTATACTTGTGGAGTGACAAAGAATTCCTAAGCCCAATTACTGTGGATAAAAAAACATATCATTTCTCTAATGCACAGTTCAGACTGAGAACAATTACTCTAGAAAGGTGCAGGCAAAAAGCCTATGACCTCCCAACTGAGAAGACATGAGTTCAATGTGCAGGCCTCAATAAAAGCAAAATACCAACATGAAAGAGTTAAATTACGCTATGGTAACTCTTGTGGAAGTGTCAAAGAAACATAATATATCAGTTGGGAGACATGGAAAATTCGATACTATCAAGTTTACCATACTTTTGCAAACTAGACAATGCAGATCTTAAATATCCTAACTGATCTAGAATAAAATTTTGAAAAACAGGAGTTCCTGATTGTATTTCTTGCTGTTTTCCTATACATTCTTCAAGAAATATCTCACCGAACATTTTCAGGGGTGAAATACAGAAAGCAGAAAGGTTTCAGCACCCACTAACTGTCTAAGTTAACAGCTATGTATTAAAAGTATGTAACATTTTTCAATTATTAAAAAATGTATGTAACATTTTTCTACCTCAGAGAAGTAAAGAAAATACTAGTATATGATGGTCTTTGCCATATGATAACTTACACCATGCAAAAGTCATAAATGCGGAGGAAAGGCAAAGAAAACTTTAAAGCAATACAAGTAGTACAAAGACCGCTCAAATGCAGGGCAATTAGGTTTGAAATGGTTGAAGCCTTTGGTCTTTGTCACCGAGGAACTGCAAAGTCTAGGAAATGCCATGGAAGATAATCAGTAGATGAAAATAAATTGTAAATCATAAAGATGAAAACTTTGTAGAGTGGAGACAAGTATGGAAATGTTGAAAAAGAAAGTAGCATCATAGAGTAATGCAAACTAATGAGTCAAATTCTGTGGGGAAAATGACAAGAAGAATGAATTATATACCAGCTGAGAAGAAATAGCAACAAATTGCCAACGAACTTGAATAAGGGACATTTAACCCAACCATCACTGCTAGAATGCAACTCATCTTAGATACGGAAGAATCAGCAATGCACTGTCATCATTATCATACGAACTATAGGTTTCTCATCTCATCTCAACAAATTGCCAGCCAGTATTTCAATATTGACTCCCATATTGTAATTTTACTTCATCTATAAGTGCCAGAGACAGACAGATTATCAATATTAGTAGCTTTTGTTACAACAAAAGCTGTTCATGGGCATATCGCCTGCTAGGTCTCCGAGAATGATTGGATTGAATATAGCAGGGAATACAAAAATTATACTTTCCCTAAGAAAAGAATTATGAGACTGAATTTCATGTTCTATACATGCCCCATTCTATTTTTTTCCCCTAATATTTTGAAACCAATACTCTAATCAGTATTGTGATTCAGAGCACATTTAAGATCCTGGAGTTTCTAAGTTCTAACACAATAATCTAGAAGCTAAAGTTTCAAATCTACAAACTTCTCACAATTCTAATTTCTTGATTGCAATAAAATCAGTCAAACTGGTCATGAGCATAATATTCAAAAGACAGCTAAATATTCCAATTGCATCTAAAGCCTTCATAAAAACACTCAGAAAAGAGCCTTAAGTTGAAAAATCAAGATCATATAGCTAATTTGCATATCCACTATGCAATACACATGCAATTGCCTGGGGTAAATATTGTGACTGCACCTAAAGCCTTCATAGCAACAATCAGGACAGAGCCTTATGTTAAAAGATCAAGATCAGATCCATTGTAATTCAGAGCGCATGTAAGATCCTGGAGTTTCTAATACACTATCTAGAAGCTAAAGTTTCAAATCTGCAAGTTATTCACCGTCTTACTTTTCTCAAATTCTAATTTCTTGATGATAATAAAATCGGTCAACTTGGTCGAGAGTATGATAGTTAAAAGACGGCTAAATATTCTGAATACATCTAAAGCCTTCATAAAAACACTTGGAAAAGAACCTTAAGTTAAAAGATCAAGATCATATAGCTAATCTACTATGCAGTACACAAGTGATTGCCTGGGATAAATATTGTGATTGCATCTAGAGCCTTTATAGAAACACTCCTTATGTTAAATGATCAAGATCATATATATTTAATTCATCCCCAACAGCCCCCCACCCCAAACCCCACCCCCCTCTCCCTGCCCGGGAAAAAAATAAAATAAAATAAAAATTGGTCAAACAAGTTGCATGGGAATTCAAGATTATGAACTTTTTCCCCATACAGCATGACCTGATATAAAAATATGGCAAATATTGTCCCACATGGATCCAGAAGCTACTTGTGTATATGATTTTGCCGAAAAATAGTCCATTAGTTTCTGGCTTCCTGGTTGACGGAGTAAATATAAATAATCAACTGCCAAACCATTTCAGAAACATAAATGCAAAGTGAAAATCAATTCAGATATTAACCAAAAAAAAAAAAAAAACACTTTTGTAAATGAATTCTAAAGTTCACACTTCACAGTAACTATCGTTTTGGCTATTGGAAATTAGAGAGAGAGCAAAGAAAAATATTAATAAATGCTTTAAGAGGTGGGGGAAAAAAAAGCATTTTTTTAAGCATTTCATTCCTTTCCCAAAATCTTCCTGAGAATGTAACCAAGCCTAAATAAAGTGCAATGACTACCAAACAAAACTAAGATGTTGACTCCAAGATTGATTGGATAAGCATAGCAAAACATTAGGGGTTCCCTAGTCACTAGTTCCATTAACCACGCTGCATTAACCAGCAAATTCTTATTACATAAAATTCAAGAAAACCCTTGAAATTGATATGCAGATGCTGCACAATACAAAGACCAGAAAATCAAGATTTGAAGGATTCTGTTCCTTTCACAGACTGATAATGAAATAAATCCTAGCTTTATTCTCCCACAAGATCCAGCAAGCCCCTGTCACAACGGTATTGCAAGTCCTATACCATGAAGTAGAAGAACAGGTCAGAATACACATGATATACGAATCAAGAGACAACCATCCTTGTTGGCAGCCCGGCTTATGTATTAATATGAATCAAGTGATTGACATATGCTTAGATCTTAATAAATAAAAATATTATTATTATTATTATTATTATTTGTAGGCTTAACAAATGGCTATATTTATAACCATGAAAGCGTGAATAAATGCCAAAATGATCAACATTTATCCTAAATCTAGTGTGTCATTAGAAAGGAAAAGAAGAAGGCAATTGAGAAATGAAGCATTTTCCATTGTTTACCCACAATCATATCAAGAACCCAACAGAATCTTGATATAATGCAATGAATAGAGAACTACACTAATGAGCACAGGCAAAATACAAGAAACCCTTTTTGCATTTTTTTTTTTTTTTGTTAAAAAAATTATTATCCTTACTCACCTATAATCACAAATATTCATCGCACATCATACATTAAAAAAAGACAAATTCCACTTCCCCCTTAACTATGGTGAACTTGCAATGTCCTCCCTAAATTACAAACTAAGCAATGCCACCCCTCCACACCCCCCCCCCCTTTTTTTTTTGGATAAGTAAACTATGCAATGTCCCCCATTAACCATTGGCAATAACTAAAAAGCACTTGCCCCGCACAATTAGAATAACGCGCTTATTTCCAATAGTAAAGGGGAGTATTGCTGAGTTTTAATTGAACCATAGTTAAGGATATCATCTTGAAACAATTAAGATAAACAAAAATTACATGAAATTGAAGTACCCTGAGAAAGCCAGCTCCAGCAAGAGGAATCAATAGCAATGTTGGATTTGAGTCGAGCTGAAGCTATGGCACTGTGAAGTGGCATCATTGACTCAACGCTCCCCAACACCGACAACACCCTAAAAAACAATAACCCAACAAAAAACACAGAATAACATAAATAAGAATATCTTATTCCTGTAAAAAAATGGAAACAAAAAAAGCTTGAAAATAAGTGAAAGTTAACGTATTCAAAGAAAAAGTGAGCAATGGAATTAATAAGAGAAGGTGGGTTTGAAAGTGTGTATACCTTGAAGCACGAGGAATGGTGGATGAAGAAGAAAAGGCAGAGGCAGGAGTAGAAGGAATGTTTGATTTGGGGATTAGGGATTTTGGGTTTAGGGTTTTGGAACAAGAAGCCAAAGACGACCTTGAAGTTGAACCCACCTTTAGAGCTGATCTGCAGAAGAAGGAGGCCATTTCTGGATTTTGGTTCTGACTTCTGAGGTTTTACTTTTAGAATGAAGATGAATTTGGGACCGGAAGTAAGCTTAAACCCTACTCAAATGAATATACTTAAACGGCGACGTGTGGGCCAAAATTGGGAATTAGCCCCGTTTTTCTAGTAGGCATGGTTTCAAAAGACTAACATCTCGAGCCTCTAAAACTTGGTTTTTATGTTTGGATCAGATCTGATGTGGCGTTTTTTCCATTTGACATCCACCTAGAAATCGAGTCTTAGAGGCTCGATTTGTGTGTGACGTGGCAAACTGTATGTGACGTGGTTGATCCACGTGAAAGCCACCTAGAAATCGAGTCTCTACACTCACACAGACACCCTATCACCCTTTCTACTCTCTCACTCACCCTTTCCACTCTCACTCAATTTCCACTCTCAGTCTCCACTCTCAATCTCCACTATTTCACATTCTTCAACTTCGCCAAAAGATTTGATAAAGCCACAGCGAGGTGTACAGAGATTGTATCAAACACTTATCACAGAGCTTTGAGTTCCTTCAGTCTTTGCAGTCTCTGAAAACAAAAAAAGAAGGTGAGTCCCTTTATGCAAAATGCAAAGTGTGTTTCACCGTTTGGTTGCTGAGAAACAGTGAGAAAAATCAAAGAAACTTTGGTTTCAATTCTTTTTTTTTTTTTTTTCTATTTTGGTTTCTGTATTGAATTTCTAATAAAACTATTAAAAAAGATCGAAACTTTATTGTTTTTTGAGATTGAATTGGTATGTGAAATCGGATTATGTTTCTGGGTTTGTTTATATTTGCTGAGGATTTAATTTTAGTGCTTTGTTGATCAAAATTTACTTTGATCTAAGTTTGATTTGGTCAGTTATGGTAAATATGTTACTAAGAATGGAGAAATTTGAGATATATATATATATATATTTATATACTTGTTGGGTTGTTAAGAATTTAATTTTTAGTTGTTTTTTTGGAAAAAAAAATTACTCTGATTTAGTGCTTTTTCTCTAAATTTTGCTAAAGTGGACAAAATGCTTTAGTTGTTTTTTTATTATTTTTTTTAAACAATTACAGTAACATTGGCCTACTAGGTTACTAAGGATTTAATTTTACAAAGGTAATTTCTAGACAACAATGAAAATTTTTCTATAATATTTGAGTGTGGGTTGGAGACAATATATTGGAGAATTTGGTTGGGATTGAATGCATGCGGCGCACAATTTAGTTTTGGTCGACCTCTGGATAATAAAATTTCTATTATCCTTTGTTGCATATATTATCAATGCACACGTCACCGCCTCTTTATTTGCAAAAGTCAACCCTTTACTAAAATGCATCCCATCTTCTCAAGTAGGAACAAATGGTATCTGAAGACGTGAAAAATCAACCATATTTTCCCAAGTATTTGCGTAGAATGACTTGGCAGGAGGTGTATAGGTAGTGGTCATATTTGTATCATGCTAGACGCCAGTATCATCGTTTGCATCACCTTCATCATGCTACTCCATATTTTCCTCTTCAACATTGGGAATGAGTTCATGGTCATCCACATCCCTGTCAAAGTCGCCTCACTCAATCCTCTCTTCGTACTCATCCATATCATCAAGATTTTCACCATTATTCGCAGCATGATCTTCGTCTTTGTCTTTCTCCCTTAAATGTGTCTCTTGAGGTTGGAGTGTTTCACCAGTATTGGCAGCATGATCTTGAAATGGGAACGTATAACTTCCCATTGTATAGTGCATCCATCATCTAGGGCTGTAAATTGTAAAGATGTAGTTGTTTGTTATACCTCCTCAGTATCAACTTCTACAAGCAGCTCCGAACTTACGTACAACTCAGTAGCATTTACTTGCAACATTTTATGGATCCTGTTAAACATGATCTTTACATGTTTGTCTTCTTTAATCGCCATATACCTATAATTTATCCGTTCATGAAGGACTTCTTATGGGTAATGATAAATAATCTTTATGTCATAACAAGCAAGGTTCAAATTCAATTATTCCATTATTTTCCTCTTCAAATCATTCAATGTCTTCAACTTACGATATATCATCATGTAGTAGCATTCGATACCTGGCCTTTTAAATGGGAATCCGTCAATCTGTTTAGGATTGACAAGGGGTCCATCGTAGTATACATATATATATATATATATATATCAATATTCTTCAAAGATTGTGAACCTATTAGAGTCAAGTGCAATATGTTAGAGACATATTTTATCTCTTTCATTTAACATCAATTGCAAAACCTTTTCTATCTACTCAAAGTACAAAAATTACAACTTGTCACCCCACATTTTCATATACTCACCCCACATCACATACAAACACACTCAATCATTATCATTTCGTACTCAAACAAATAAAAAAACTAAAGACAAAACTCACCCCCATTACAAAATTTCAACTCATTCTAACAAAAAAATAAAGAAAAATATTAAACTCAACCAAAAAATAAAGTCATGATAAAAAGCCTAACAATACATATATCTACAATATTTTTTACTTTTTATAAAAGCCTAACAAATATATACAATAACTTGTTAAATCATATACATATACAAACCTCACATTTGAATATACTTAAATCATATCACATACACACACACACTCAATCATTATCATTTGTTTCTAAAATTAAAAAAATAAAAATTCATTAATCATACTCAAAAAAAAAAAATAAATAAATAAATAAACACACAACTCACCCTATTACAAACCTTCAAATCATTCTATCTAAAGTATAAAGAACAATATCAAACCAAACAAACAAACAAACAAACAAACAAACAAAAAAAAAAAAAAAAAAAAAACTTGAAAAAATATGAAAAATAAAAGTAAATACAAAAGAAAAATTCATGTAAAAGATTCCTTGAGACTTGAGGACGAAGGGTTTGTAGAAACAAAATAATAGAGATGGCAAAGAGAGGGGTTTTGGTGTTATAAAAACACTCCACATTGTTGAGCGGTAGTTGGTTTAAAACTATCTAGTCTGCTAAGTATTAGTCGGTTGAAAACTCTCCATGTTGTTGAATAGTAGTCGGTTTAAAACTCTCTATATTGTTGAGTAGTAGTTGATTTAAAAAAAAATTAAAAAAAAACTTCTCCATGTTGCTGAGTATTAGTCAATTTAAAACTCTCATTTTGACATAATAAATAAATTCATAAAAAATGATGTGTAAAATTGTGGGACTACCAAATTTTATGTGGCAAAATATTAGAAAATCAACAATCTAGTCTGCTAAGAATTAATTGGTTTAAAACTCTCTATATTGTTGAGTAGTAGTTGGTTTTTTTTTTTTTAANAAACTCAACCAAAAAATAAAGTCATGATAAAAAGCCTAACAATACATATATCTACAATATTTTTTACTTTTTATAAAAGCCTAACAAATATATACAATAACTTGTTAAATCATATACATATACAAACCTCACATTTGAATATACTTAAATCATATCACATACACACACACACTCAATCATTATCATTTGTTTCTAAAATTAAAAAAATAAAAATTCATTAATCATACTCAAAAAAAAAAAATAAATAAATAAATAAACACACAACTCACCCTATTACAAACCTTCAAATCATTCTATCTAAAGTATAAAGAACAATATCAAACCAAACAAACAAACAAACAAACAAACAAACAAAAAAAAAAAAAAAAAAAAAACCTAACAATACATATATATATATATATATGTAACTAACAACTAGAGAGAGTGACCTATCAAAAAAAAAAACAACTTGAGAGAGTGAGAAACCTTACCTGACATGAGGATGTGAAAATATGGAGGGTGAGTTTGATTTGAAGTTTTGTAATGGGGTGAGTTTTGTATGAGAGAGAGAGAGAGAGAGAGAGGAAGAAAAAGCTGTTGGGTTTTTTGGAGGAAAAAACGGAGAGACCCCAAACCCATATTATGAAGACTAAAGTTTAGTAGCTGCCCTAACCACGTGGCAGCTCGTGGACCAAAGATTGGAAATCGAGTCTCTCCACGTGGTAAAAGGCCCAAACAATCAGAACACACATAAATCGAGTATTTAAGGGTCGAGATGGAAATCGAGTCTCTAAGACTCGATTTCCACGTGGAAAAAGGGCTAGGTCAGACTCCCTCAGAATATGAAAATCGAGTATTTAAGTGTCGAGATGGAAATCAAGTCTCTAAGACTCGATTTCCATGTGGAAAAAGGGCCAGGTTAGACTCCTTCAGAATATGAAAACCGAGCCTCAAAGGCTCGGTTTATAAGCCCAAAATCAAGCCTCTTAGGCTCGAGATGTTAGTCAGTAATATAGTTTGAAAACGAAATTAGTTTCCAATTTTGGCCGCGACATGTGACTTGACTTTGAGTAGTAGTTGGTTTTTTTTTTTTTTAAAAAAAAAAAAAAAACCTTCTCCATGTTGCTAAGTAGTAATCAATTTAAAACTCTCATTTTGACATAATAAATAAATTCATAAAAAATGATATGTAAAATTGTGGGACTACCAAAGTTTATGTGGCAAAATATTAGAAGATCAACAAATGGTCAAATACTTCAGTTATATATATATATATATATATAGCTAGTAAGAGTTTCGATATTTGTTTGTTGGTGCTAGCTTCATCATTCTCCAGACTATATCAATAGTTCGCAAATAAATAATATGATTGGACAAACACAAACTTTAAATTGGGATAAATGAAAAATTGACAAAAAAAAAAAAAAAAAATCCTAAGTAACCATGCAAAGATATTTCTCTTAGCATATTATTACTAAGATCATTTCAAGTGCCTAATCAATAATTGGGGTAAATTTATTTATTTTTTAAGTCAATTACACTAAACCCCTAGAAAAAGAAAAAGAAAAAAAAAAAAAGAAGAGTCAAGCACGCATAAAGTGCATGCAATAAGGCTAGTTAAATATATATTAATATTAATAATTGTTTTAAGGTGATAAACCCATTTTAATAAGGGAGCAATTTTTGTTTGAACTTTGACTTGGTTCAATTGAGTAATTGCTTTTGGAGGTGCTGCTGAATTTTTCAAATCCTTCATGCTCGATTTTTTTAATCCTTTACTCTATCAAAATAAAAAACGTAATAGCTAAATTATAAGTTCGTATCATTAAAATTTTGTGGTTAAAACATCAAACAAAATATTTGTAGTTGGCCTAAAATTTTAAGTGAGGTGTGCCAAGAACTTGGAATTATATATATATATATATATATAGAAAATCAGACAGTTTTTTAAGGTTAAGAGATTTTGGTAGAGGAAGATGGTAAATAATTTTGACTTAAAAAGTGATATAATCACTTTAATTCTCAGTTCAGATTTTCTTTTTAGGAAAAGCCGATTTAATAAAGATAAAACTATTTTTTTAAAACCTCATAATTCAGTTGACCGTTTGCTAACTTTGTTACACTAATTGTAAAAAAAAAAAACCTATTTGGGACAGTTAAAAAGTAAAGGCTTTTTGCCAACTTTGTTGCATTTATTATCAAATAAGGCTGTTGGGGACAGTTAAAAAGTAAAGCCCAAGTGAGGCAATCCTGTTTCCCTGTAGCATAGATAACATTAATTCCCGTTTTTCTTAAATGAAACCATCAAATCCAGAATAAATTAAGATAATCAATACAATAGAAAATTATAGTTCACTAAAACTAGCACTAGTTAATGGTACAGAAACATTGCCAAATTTCCACCGATTTCACTGCCAAGCTGGCCCTCCTGAGAGTTACACAATGACTAATATAATGAAAGAATTGAGATCTCAGGAAATGGCTCCTCCTTTCTCTTTGTAGAAAAGGCAAACAAGGAGTTGAAAGATGCCAATGCTGAAAATATTATCACTTTCTGTTCCTGCTCTCCTCCCTCTCCTTCTCCCGCTTCTTGTAAAGCTTCTCAAGAACACGCTTAGCCTCACACTGCGGGAAGTTTGTCAGATCATAATAATGTGGTGCTATATCAATTATCCTGTACCCAAAGAAAATTGCCAATTAGCCTTGATAAACACATCTTATAAGGGGAATAAACAAGCCTAAGATAATGCAAAGAGTAATGCTAAAGACAATCTTTTTTACAAATTTTTTTGACAAATTGCTGATGTGATGAATGGTTATTCGTAAATAAAAAAGTAATATTAATAGTGGGTCTAAATGAAAACCAAAAAAAAGTTGGCTACATCAACATTTTGTAAAAATGTTGTAAAATAATTTGTGACTGTAGTATTCCTCTAATGCAAAAGCAATTTATTCTTAATTTCTTATAAATCCTAGTTGAACTAGTTCACAAGCTGCACGTGTGAACATGATCAAAGCCAAGTGCATCAGATAAACAGCCTAGGATTTTATTCTTAAAAAAATTAAAAAAAAAATAAAAACCTAACTAGAAGAGACTAAATACTGGAATTTAATCATATATACAACATCCACCTATCATGAGTCATACTCAGAGACCTGCCAGACCCCACCCCCCAAGAAAAATAATAAGATACAGTATAATTTATCACTGCCACAAAAGAAAAATCATTAATCAAAAGCTTGAAACTAACCATTCACCACGAATATCAGTCACCGTCCGAATGAAATTCCTGCTTGTTAGAACATATTCATTATAGATGACCCACTCCGGCTTGTGATCCAAGCAATTCGATGGATGCAAGTGCACCACCTGCAAAACAGATTATAAAGGATATTTAGATCTATTTTTTTTTTTGCAAAAAATAAAACAAAACTAGATACAGCATACTTCAGAACCAATAAGAAAAAAAGCTTTAAGAAAAGGATAAAGAAAAGGATAATAAAAGAATCGCTTTACATACTTGGTTGTCCTTCACAGTCAAGTAGTGTCCAGTACGTTCCAGGTGAGCTACCTGCATGAAATATCCTGCTAGCATAGCCTTCCTTATGTTGATGTAGTAATCACGGCTGTTGAAATCAGTGCTGCACAACCTGAGGTTAAACCTGGCCATGATACGCACGAGCTGTTGTCTAACATTATCAGCAGCCTTCAACGCCCTTTGGTTGACGAAGTTCTCATAGCACCATGATGGGTCCTCATCTGCAACCCATTCATAAACAAGGAAGTATATTAGAACCAGAGTGCATTGAAAAGTGACTAGTACTGCTTGAGGCTAATTTATAAAATTAAAAATCTAAAGAAAAGAACAGATAAAAGTACTTACTGTTTTGCTTGTATGCATGGTACACGTTCAAGAGCGTGAGGTGATCTCCATCGATGTGCCCAAACCTAGCTTTTGCTTCATCAGCAGCTTTCTGAGCCTCCCTAGGCCGGACAAAGCAATTGGGTACTAAAGAAAGAAATTGGTTATCACAGAGGAGGCCCACGGAGGTCAGCAGATGCATAGAGGCGAGACGATACCATTTTCTTCATGAGAGAATACTGAGAAACTGCAACTATCTGCATCAGCACTTACTTAGAAATCCTATGGCACATGCCAACCGGGGGCATGAAACCTAGAGAAGACAGTTGCTGATGACAACCTAATTTGACACAGTATTCTAACCACGTGCACATGTACTTGCATGTGCAAGCAGTTGGAAGACATCATATGCACAGATATACGTCTGTGCACATGCCAGACCCATGGCTACATCCAATCATGATGCAGCCAAACAGTACTTTCCTATATTACTAGGACAGGACTCAATATGAAAATAAAGGGACAAGACAATAAAAACATACCTGAAAGCATGGCAGAAACTGATAGAATTTCATTTGAACAGTTGAACTCAGGGCTAACAACCAGCATCTTTGACATCTGAGGATCCAATGGAAATTCACTCATAATCTCGCCCAGCTTTGTCAGATTTCCATCATCATCTAATGCTCCCAGGTAATTCAAAACCTCTAAAGCCCGCATCAATGTCTCTGGAGCAGGGGGATCCATAAAATCAAAATGCACTAGATCATCTATTCCCAGTTTCTTCAAAGTAAGAACCGTATTTGCAAGGTTTGATCTTAATATTTCTGGATAGGTCTGTGGTTGAAGATCATTCTGGAAACTTTTCTCAGTGTAAAGTCTAAAGCATTTTCCAGGCTGAGTTCTTCCAGCACGCCCTGATCTCTGGTGTGCACTAGCCTTAGAGATTGGAGATACCAACAATGATTCCACACGCACTCGTGGGTTATAAACTTTTTGTTTTGCAAACCCAGGGTCAATTACATATACTATACCATCAATGGTCAAAGAAGTTTCGGCAATGTTTGTTGACACCACAATCTTCCTTCCAGCAGGACCACCCTCTTTCACAGGAGGTGGAGCCGGTTCAAATATCTTCTGCTGCATAGCCGGAGGAAGGGTAGAATACAAAGGCACTACTTTGACAGGTCCCACCTGGTCACCCATATTTGCAACTTCTTTAGTTATTTTTCGGCACGCATCTTCTATCTCCTCCTCACCAGTGAGAAACACAAGTATATCTCCAGGAGTTTCACACATATGAATTTGCACAACAGTTCGGATTGCTGCCTCCAGGTAGTCCCTTTCAGGCTCTTCAGTGTAAAATATTTCCACCGGATGAAGCCTCCCAGGAACTTTCATAAGTGGTGCTTGAAAAAAATAACCCTGAAATTTTTCAGCCTCAAGAGTAGCACTCATTACAACTAGCTTCAGGTCAGGTCTATTTTTCAACACTTCCTTTAGAAGTCCAAACAGAACATCAGTTGCCAATGTTCTTTCGTGAGCCTCATCAAGAATTATGACCTTGTAGCGTTCCAAAAGCGGATCTGTCATTGCTTCTCTTAAAAGCATACCATCTGTTAAATACCTGATACGAAAAACAAACAATGAGTACACTTTCAAATCATGTCCAGGCAGCACGTAACCACCCAATATATATATATATATAAAAGATAAGACATGTTAAATCTGAAGGATGAGCTTACTTCAAAACTGTTCTTGCACTACTGCAGTCTTCAAAACGGATACTATAACCAACCTCTTCTCCGATAGTTACATCCATCTCTTCAGCAACACGACGAGAAACAGACATAGCAGCCACCCTACGAGGCTGGGTGCACGCAATCATCATCTTCCTGCGCTTATCTGGAGTTTCTAAATCAATCGCTTCCAAAACGAACTGGGGAATCTGTAGGAAAGGGGCATATATTTCGTTAATTTCCATGTTCAACACACAAGATAATTACTTCATGCTCAAGGCACACGTGTAAAAAAAAAATCAACTAAAAAATATAACACAACTTTTCCCAGAAACATAAAATACATTTCAATCTTATGGGCACCAATATTAAGGTTCAAGGAAGTTTTTACTTAAAAAAAAAAAAAAAAAAAAAACCCTCAATTCCTTGGAAATATCAAATTCTTACCCACCCTATCAGATAAATTGTTTAACATTTATATCTAATTAATAAATGACTATACAACAAACTTTAATAAAACACTCCTATGCATGCTATCAAGTTAAAGATTCGCCACTAACCATTCCAGTCTATTCATGATTATAAACCCAAATAAATAGAAAATTAAAGGGTCATATACAGAATAAAATATTCCAGACTATTCATGCTTTATAAACCCAAACAAATGGAAAATTAAAATGTCAGTATAAGATATTAAACAACCAAAACCCTAATCTAAAATTTCAACCTCAGTATTTGATAAGCAAATCCCTGAACCTGCATCAATTTTCCCTCTCGTTTCTCAGCAACCAAACATATTATAGAAAAGAGAAACAAAGATCAAACCTGAGTGGTTTTGCCACTACCAGTCTCACCGACGAGGATGAGAGTCTGGTTAGCCTTGAGAACTTGCAAGAACTCTTCTTTCTGGTGCCAAACAGGCAAGCCTCTCCGCTTCTCCAAAATCTCATAGTACCTCTGCGAGTACGGCCTCCCCGTCCAGCTATTGATCGCGGGGTTGCTGCTATTGCCTCCGCCAATAATACTACCACTATTGCTCATCGCCGCCGCCGAGGACGAGAAGCCGCCGCCGTTGATTTTGGCGATCTTCGACTCGCCCACCACGTCGAACAAGCTCACCTTCCTCTTCCTCTCCGTTCCCATCAATGAACCTTATCCCTAACCCTAACAGTACGAACCGCACAGAACGAAAGAACCCGAGAGTCGAATAGACCCTCTCTATTGCCCAGATTCGAGGCAAAAAAAAAAAAAAAAAACCCTAGCTAAGAGATTTTGACTAATTTTAGAGAGAAAAAAGTAAGGGTTAGAGAGAGAAAATAAAAACGAGGCTAGGGCAAGCCGGGGTGGCTATTTATAGGCGAAAATTAAAGGAGGTGCCGAACTTTTCTAAAATTACAGAGGCGGTCCCTGACTTTTTGAGGGTTTTCTGTTGTTGGGTTCAGGCCTATGAAGTTGAGCCCAATTAACTTTTTTTTCACATTGTTTTTAAGTCGGTCCCAAGAGTTGCCAAAATAGCGGGCTTTCAACAAGTTTGGTTCATGAGGCTTTTGGTACAACCCGTAATATTCCAAGAACACATACGCATGCACATGCCAAAATGGGAAATGCCTCTTTTTAGAAAACAATTTAGCGATTTGTCCATCTTTTCAAACTAATAGTGTAAGGAAAATGGAAAATGCTCCAAGTCTTATGTCGTCCAAACGGGTCGTCCATGACGAAAGAATGGAGGATGGGATGAGGAAAATATGCCTAATAATCCAGTCCCTCCTATGCTCGTCCATCATAAGGAAAATGCCTCTTTTTAGAAAACAATTTAGCGATTTGTCCATCTTTTCAAACTAATAGTGTAAGGAAAATGGAAAATGCTCCAAGTCTTATGTCGTCCAAACGGGTCGTCCATGACGAAAGAATGGAGGATGGGATGAGGAAAATATGCCTAATAATCCAGTCCCTCCTATGCTCGTCCATCATATGAACATCGTCCGTCCTTAGTAATGGACGGACGGGTTCCCTAATATGAATGTCGTCTGTTTTTAGTAATGGACGAACGAGGTTACTGGGCCCTAAGCGTATTGGGCTTTTTGATAATTCAAGTCTTCACCAAAAGATCCATCAAGGACAGGTTGTATCGTTACGAACCAAACCCTTTGCTAACCGTTATGGAGCACAGGTTCCAACGAAGTAACTTCCATGGCGGTTATGGAAGCTATCTTCGGATATTCTGAATTCCTCAACAATAGGAATGATTATTAAACAAACAACTGCTCCGTGAACGATATATAAGCACTCCCAAATGTAATGGTAAGGCATTCAAACATTTTATATAACTTTCAATAACACTTCCTTCTTATAGTGAATTACAAATCCACTTACTTTATCATCGGAGGATTCTTGACCGACCTCCACCGGTCTCCTCTAATCTTGTGTTTATTTTCTTTCAGGACCTAGCCTTAAGATCATCAATGCCTGAGATTTTCAGCCTACTGATTTCTAAGGATCTATCAGTTGATGCCGTCTGTGGGAACTTAAAATTTCTTGCGCTCAGATTTTAGTCTTGAGTCCAGGTCCTCAAGAGAGTAGAGATGCTTCCAGTAACCCTCAACGTGATCGTCAATCAGCACCTGCCATGCAACAATCTTCTGTCCAACATGTGTAATCCATGGCTGCTGCCATGGCAGAGTAACTCACCAGAACCAGGAATTGAGAAGGGAGATTAATCTCAGAAGACAACAGCATGAAGTCTATAGAGAGGACCATGGTCAAAGCCAGGGTGATGGAAGAAATACAGAGCTAGAGAGCCAATCAAGAGGTACTATACCAAGAAGAGTGCTACACTTGGAGAGGGAAATGGATCAGATGAAGAAGGTTATGAATGAGATGAGGGAGAACACGAGGAGAACTAACCCTGTGGAAGACTTAGAACCCCGTGGAAGACTTAGTTCACCGAATAGATTCCCCCTTTACGCCTTCTATTAATGGCCACCCCTTGTCTCCGAAGTTTAAGATGCCTTTCTTGGATTCGTATAATGGAACACGTGACCCGTTTAATCACATTGATACTTTTAAGACTATGATGCATCTTCAAGGGGTCCTTGATGAAATTATGTGTAGAGCCTTCCCTACCACCCTTAAAGGTCTAGCACGAGTTTGGTTCAACAAAATACCCCCGTTTAGCTTATTAACTTCATTGGGGGACAAAGACACAAGCATTCCTCGTTTAGCTTATTAACCATAGAGCAAGGAGAGAATGAAAGCTTGTGGTCCTTTATCACTCACTTCAATAAGGAAGCTCTCAACGTGGACGAGGTGGATGATAAATTACTGTTGGCGGCCTTCCACAACGGAGTTAATTCTAACTTATTTATACATAAACTCTATGAAAAAGAGCCTCAATCCATGGCTGAACTCGTCCATTCGGCCCAAAATTTTATGAATGTAGAAGATGCGATTATAGCTAAGAAGAGAGCAGAAAGAACGGAAGCAAACCCTACTTGTCATGCCGAGCAAGGTCCTCGTCCAAAGAAAGGACGGACAGAGGAAAGGAAAGACCAAGACAATAAGAAGCCTGGCTCTTCAGCACAGAATCAACAATACACCCCTTTAAACGTACCACTTGAGCAGGTTCTCATGCAAATCAAAGATGACCCTTCTTTGAAGTGGCCGGAGAAAATGAAAGGAGATCCCAACAAGCGTAACAGGAACAAGTATTGTCACTTCCATAGAGATCATGGGCATGACACAGACAAATGTTTCGATCTAAAGCAGCAGATTAAGAATCTCATAAGGCAAAGGAAGTTAAGAAACTTCCTTGGACGAGACCACAAAGACGAGAAACTGAAAGGGAATGTAGAAGAATTATCATAACCACCGCTAGGAGAAATAAAAGTTATCATTGGGGGAAGTTCAACAGGCCAGTCGTCCAAGTCAAAAAAGGCATACCTGAAGGTAGTGCAGAGCGTCCAACTTTCTGGATGATCATCAAAGGCAAGGTCCACAGACAAGCAGGCGATCACTTTCATAGATGAGGACGTCGAGATGATGCTATTGTTATCACCTTGCTCATTGCTGACTATACAACCAGGAAAGTGCTGGTAGATAATGGAAGCTCGGCAAACATTCTATATTATCCAGCTTTTCAGCAAATGAGGGTTGGACGAGACCAACTTCGTCCAGTTCAGTCACCACTAGTAAGTTTCGGAGGAATGAAGGTACAGCCTGTAGGCACTATTACGTTGCCAGTAGTGGTGGGGACATATCCACAATAGTTAGCCACAAATGTAAATTTTCTAGTGGTAGATTGCTCGTCCTCTCATAATGCTATAATTGGAAGGTCGACTTTAAATAAATGGAAGACAGTCACGTCTACCTACCACCTGTCAGTTAAGTTTCCCACAGAGCAAGGGGTAGGGCAAGTACAGGGAGACGAATTAGGAGTAAGAGAGTGTTATCTAGCCATGTTAGCCATGGACGAGCAAATCCAAGCCATGAATATTGAAGAAAGAGGTGTGGCAAAACCCATTAAAGCATTGGAAGATATTTCCTTAGATGAAAATAACCTTGAGAGGNAATAAATAAATAAATAAATAAATAAATAAATAAAAAGGGAGAGGGGGAAAGCTAAGGGACTTACCTTCAGGACGAAGGTTCCCTAGGTCCTAAGCATAACGACCAAATGTATCCCGGCCAACGTCCATAGGATTCCTAGCCCAGAAGCCGGAGATGAAGAAAAACTTCATCTTCCATTTTCTATTAGACGAGGCCAATGATTTAACCAGTCTACAATCTCTACCTCTGGTTGTGAATTGATAAAAGCCAGGGATTGATGAATTTTTGAAGGTTTATAGCAATAGAGGAACTCATTCACGGTAATAGGACAGTCCTTTCCAAACACTTCCTTCCACAAAATTTGCATAGAGATAATCAATCTCCATGCATTTGGATTAAATTGGCATACTCCTAAACCCAACCTAACTAATAACTCTCTAGTAAAAGTACTTAAAGGAAACCAAAGACCCTCTAAAAGATAAGCCTCATAGACGCTTATCCCAAAATGAGGGTTACAACACCATTTTCCACGGACGGGCAATCTGGGATTAAACTCGTTCGGGATCTGGTACCACTCCCTAAGATTGTTAAGTCTTTGCTCGTCCATCTTGGAAGGAATATCTATGGCACAACTGTGTACAGTTATCTCCGCCTCGTCAAGGGACTAGACAGAGGGATGAGGGACGAGGTACCTGCCTGGGATTTTGAGGCTTTCCTAAGTTGTTCTTGTACTATCTCCACAGGAAACCCAGGGACGCCTGAAATATACTCCTCGTCTATGGTGTTTCCCCCACTACTATTACTAGTATCACTAGAACTAGAACTATAACTACTTCCGTCGTAATACTTGTCTATGGCTTTCTTTGTACTATTACTAGACGAGGAAATAGCTATTTTTGACATTTTTGAAAAAAATTGGAGAAACCTAAAAGACGAGAAAAGAGGGAATACCTAGCTCTAAGACAAACAGATACTATGGATGCGAGGAAACTCCTAGACAAAGCTCTAGACGATGAATGTCAAAAGAAGAAAAATTTTAGAAGTGTGAAGGGTAGTGGAGGTATTCCACTATTTATAGATAGCTGGCCTTGGCACATGAAGCGACATGACTAATCAGATGATGACACGTGGCGTTCGTCTAGAAAAAATGAATCGACGAGACTAGCCATCAGTAAAATGATGACACGTGGCACATTAACTCTGACCAAGCACAAATGTTTAGGGAAAATGATGCCTGGTTACTCCTCCCCTAGGACGACCTATATGGACAAGGGGGCAACTAATAGTGTAAGGAAAATGGAAAATGCTCCAAGTCTTATGTCGTCCAAACGGGCTGTCCATGACGAAAGAATGGAGGATAGGATGAGGAAAATATGCCTAATAACCCTATCCCTCCTATGCTCATCCATCATATAAACATCGTCCATCCTTAGTAATGGACGGACGGGGTCCCTAATATGAACGCCGTCCGTCCTTAGTAATGGACGGATGAGGTTACTAGGCCCTAAGCGTATTGAGCTTTTTGATAATTCAAGTCTTCACCAAAGGATCCATCGGGGATGGGTTGTATCGTTACAAACCAAACCATTTGCTAACTGTTATGTTAAAGAGTGCATTATCAAATTGTCATTCGTTATCGGATACCAACACTCTCGGCACCCCAAACCTGCACACAATGTTCTTCCATACGAAATTCTTGACATTCTGTTGTGTGATATTAGCTAAGGGCTCTGCTTCTACCCACTTGGTGAAATAATCGATGCCAACCACTAGAAACTTCATTTGCCGTGTGCCCAATGGAAAAGGACCTAAGATGTTTAGCCCCCATTATGCAAAGGGCCATAGGGCCGTCTTCAGGGTAAGGTACTCCGATGGTTGTCAAGGGACATTACTAAACAGTTGACACTAATCGCAGGCTTTGACATATGCCTTAGCATCAGCTTGCGTGTTTGGCTAGTAGTATCCTGCACGGACGACCTTGTGGACGAGTGACGGGGCTTCTGAATAGTTACCATATGCTCCTTTATGAACTTCTCTCAACACGTAGTTCGCCTCGTCTGGAGCTAAACACCTAAGATAAGGTTGAGAAAAGTCTCTTTTGTATAGTATTTCGTTCATAAGAACATACCTGGTTGATCTCACCCTCAACTTTTTAGCCTTATCTTTCCCTTCTAGGAGCCTCCGTCCTTCAAATATGATACAATCGGGGTCATCCAGTTTCCTCTGCTTTCTACCATTTGTACCTCTGGGATATCTATACTTGGTATGTACTGAATTTCGTCACCACGTCTATTACTTCGTTCGCTGAGGCTTCTTTTGCTAAGATATCAGTTCCATGTTCTCCTTTATTGGGATTTGGACAAAGTCAACTTCTTCAAATTTTTTCATAAGGCGTATTACCCTATGAAGGTACTTTTTCATTCGGTCTTTCTTAGCCTCATACGTCCCATTTAGCTAGCTCATAATCAACTGAGAATCTCCCAGAACGAGTATTGACTTTACATCCACAGACTTAGCTAATTCCAACCCTTTGAGGAGGGCTTTATACTCAACTTCATTATTTGTCGCCTAGTATTGCAGTCGAACCTTGTATATCAATTTATCTCCTTCTGGAGACTGTAGGACTACACCTATTCCTCTTGCATACTGTGTAGACGAACCATCCACATAGATAACCCACTTTTTTCCATTCTCCACTTCATCTAAATCATCATAATTTAGGGTAAACTCCACAATGAAGTCTGCTAGAGCTTGAACTTTTATGGCGAGTCTTGGTTGATATCTGATATCAAACTCACTAAGCTCGACAGGCCATTGGATCAGTCGTCCTGCAGCCTCCAGCTTGTTCATTGCTTTCTTGAGGGGATGATCCATCATGACATTGATGACATAAACTTGGAAGTAATGCCTTAGTTTCCTAGAAGCTGTTATCAATGCAAAGGCCAATTTCTCCATTAATGGATATCGTCCTTCTACTCTCCTCAGTGCTTTACTTGTATAGTACACAGACTTCTGCACTTTGTCTTCTTCTCTCACCAGCGCTGAACTCACTGCATGCGGGGTGACTGCCAAATACAAGTACAATTTTTCTCCTAGGATGGACAGGCTTAGTAAGGGAACTTTAGTGAGATACGTCTTCAAATCATCGAAAGTTTTCTGACACTCGTTGGTCCATTCAAATGCTTTTTTAAGAACTTTAAAAAATGGCAAACATTTGTCAGTAGCTTTAGAGACAAACCTGTTAAGGGCAGGGACTCGTTCGGTGAGGGACTGAACTTCTTTAATATTTCGCAGAGGCTCCATATTCAGTATTGCTTGAATTTTATCAGGATTCGCTTCAATCCTTCTATGGGAAACCATGAGTCCAAGGAATTTCTCAGACAATACTTCGAAAGCGCATTTGCTAGGGTTCAACTTCATGTGATACTGTCTCAGTGTATCAAATGTCTCCTGTAGGTCGTCTAGGTGCTTTTCTTCGTCCTGACTCTTCACCAACATATCATCTACATAGACTTCCACATCCCGACCGATTTGTGGATGAAACATATGGTTAACCAATCTCTAATATGTTGCCCCCACGTTCTTTAAACTGAAGGACATCACCTTATAACAGAACAAGCCTTGACTAGTAACAAAGGATGTCTTCTCTTAGTCTGCCTCGTTCATCTTTATCTGATTGTATCCTGAGAAAGCATCTATGAAGATAAGCAACTTGTGGCTTGTAGTTGAATCTACCAACTAGTCAATGCATGGCAGCGGGTAGCTATCCTTGGGGTAAGCCTTCTTTAGATCGGTGAAATCAACATACATTCTCCATTTGCCGTTCGCCTTCTTGACTATTACTACATTGGCCAACCAATCCGAATAGTATACTTCTCCAATGAACTCCACCATAATCAAGACTTCATCTTTGATAGCATTATCTCTCTCAGGAGTGAACATTCTCTTCTTTTGTCGCACTGGCATGGAGGAAGGACATACATTCAGACAGTGGGTAATGACACTAGGATCTATACCCAACATGTCCTCATAACTCTAGGTAAATACATCAATATTTCTCTTTAAAAACCAGACGAGACCCTTCTTAATTCTTTCTTGTAGGTTTGCTCCAACCCTAGTACACCTCTCAAGGTTATTTTCATCTAAGGAAATATCTTCCAATGCTTTAATGGGTTTTGCCACACCTCTTTCTTCAATATTCATGGCTTGGATTTGCTCGTCCATGGCTAACATGGCTAGATAACACTCTCTTACTCCTAATTCGTCTCCCTGTACTTGCCCTACCCCTTGCTCTGTGGGAAACTTAACTGACAGGTGGTAGGTAGACGTGACTGTCTTCCATTTATTTAAAGTCGACCTTCCAATTATAGCATTATGAGAGGACGAGCAATCTACCACTAGAAAATTTACATTTGTGGCTAACTATTGTGGATATGTCCCCACCACTACTGGCAACGTAATAGTGCCTACAGGCTGTACCTTCATTCCTCCGAAACTTACTAGTGGTGACTGAACTGGACGAAGTTGGTCTCGTCCAACCCTCATTTGCTGAAAAGCTGGATAATATAGAATGTTTGCCGAGCTTCCATTATCTACCAGCACTTTCCTGGTTGTATAGTCAGCAATGAGCAAGGTGATAACAATAGCATCATCTCGACGTCCTCATCTATGAAAGTGATCGCCTGCTTGTCTGTGGACCTTGCCTTTGATGATCATCCAGAAAGTTGGACGCTCTGCACTACCTTCAGGTATGCCTTTTTTGACTTGGACGACTGGCCTGTTGAACTTCCCCCAATGATAACTTTTATTTCTCCTAGCGGTGGTTATGATAATTCTTCTACATTCCCTTTCAGTTTCTCGTCTTTGTGGTCTCGTCCAAGGAAGTTTCTTAACTTCCTTTGCCTTATGAGATTCTTAATCTGCTGCTTTAGATCGAAACATTTGTCTGTGTCATGCCCATGATCTCTATGGAAGTGACAATACTTGTTCCTGTTACGCTTGTTGGGATCTCCTTTCATTTTCTCCGGCCACTTCAAAGAAGGGTCATCTTTGATTTGCATGAGAACCTGCTCAAGTGGTACGTTTAAAGGGGTGTATTGTTGATTCTGTGCTGAAGAGCCAGGCTTCTTATTGTCTTGGTCTTTCCTTTCCTCTGTCCGTCCTTTCTTTGGACGAGGACCTTGCTCGGCATGACAAGTAGGGTTTGCTTCCGTTCTTTCTGCTCTCTTCTTAGCTATAATCGCATCTTCTACATTCATAAAATTTTGGGCCGAATGGACGAGTTCAGCCATGGATTGAGGCTCTTTTTCATAGAGTTTATGTATAAATAAGTTAGAATTAACTCCGTTGTGGAAGGCCGCCAACAGTAATTTATCATCCACCTCGTCCACGTTGAGAGCTTCCTTATTGAAGTGAGTGATAAAGGACCACAAGCTTTCATTCTCTCCTTGCTCTATGGTTAATAAGCTAAACGAGGAATGCTTGTGTCTTTGTCCCCCAATGAAGTTAATAAGCTAAACGGGGGTATTTTGTTGAACCAAACTCGTGCTAGACCTTTAAGGGTGGTAGGGAAGGCTCTACACATAATTTCATCAAGGACCCCTTGAAGATGCATCATAGTCTTAAAAGTATCAATGTGATTAAACGGGTCACGTGTTCCATTATACGAATCCAAGAAAGGCATCTTAAACTTCGGAGACAAGGGGTGGCCATTAATAGAAGGCGTAAAGGGGGAATCTATTCGGTGAACTAAGTCTTCCACGGGGTTCTAAGTCTTCCACAGGGTTAGTTCTCCTCGTGTTCTCCCTCATCTCATTCATAACCTTCTTCATCTGATCCATTTCCCTCTCCAAGTGTAGCACTCTTCTTGGTATAGTACCTCTTGATTGGCTCTCTAGCTCTGTATTTCTTCCATCACCCTGGCTTTGACCATGGTCCTCTCTATAGACTTCATGCTGTTGTCTTCTGAGATTAATCTCCCTTCTCAATTCCTGGTTCTGGTGAGTTACTCTGCCATGGCAGCAGCCATGGATTACACATGTTGGACAGAAGATTGTTGCATGGCAGGTGCTGATTGACGATCACGTTGAGGGTTACTGGAAGCATCTCTACTCTCTTGAGGACCTGGACTCAAGACTAAAATCTGAGCGCAAGAAATTTTAAGTTCCCACAGACGGCATCAACTGATAGATCCTTAGAAATCAGTAGCTAAAATCTCAGGCGTTGATGATCTTAAGGCTAGGTCCTGAAAGAAAACAAACACAAGATCAGAGAAGACCGGTGGAGGCCGGTCAAGAATCCTCTGATGATAAAGTTAGTGGATTTGTAATTTATTGTAAGAAGGAAGTGTTATTGAAAGTTATATAAAATGTCTAAATGCCTTACCATTACATTTGGGAGTGCTTATATATCGTTCACGGAGCAGTTATTTGTTTAATAATCGTTCCTATTGTTAAGGAATTCAGAATATTCGAAGATAACTTCCATAACCGCCATGGAATTATTCATTGGGACTTGTGCTCCATAAGGTTAGCAAAGGGTTTGGTTTGTAACGATACAACCTGTCCTGATGGATCTTTGGTGAAGACTTGAATTATCAAAAAGCACAATATGCTTAGGGCTCAGTAACCTCGTCCGTCCATTACTAAGGAATAGACGACATTCATATTAGGGACCTGTCCGTCCATTACTAAGGACGGACGATTTTCATATGATGGACGAGCATAGGAGGGACTGGTTACTAGGCATATTTTCCTCATCCCATCCTCCATTCTTTCGTCATGGATGGCCTGTTTGGACGATATAAGACTTGGAGCATTTTCCATTTTCCTACACATTAGTTTGAAAAGATGGCATCGCTAAAGTAAAGGCATTTCCTTATGATGGACGAGCATAGAGGGACTGGATATTAGGCATATTTCCTCATCCCATCCTCCATTCTTTCGTCATGGACGACCGTTTGGACGACATAAGACTTGGAGCATTTTCCATTTCCTTACACTATTAGTTGAAAAGATGGACAAATCGCTAAATTGTTTTCTAAAAAGAGGCATTTCCCATTTTGGCATGTGCATGCGTATGTGTTCTTGGAATATTACGGGTTGTACCAAAAGCCTCATGAACCAAACTTGTTGAAAGCCCGCTATTTTGGCAACTCTTGGGACCGACTTAAAAACAATGTGAAAAAAAGTTAATTGGGCTCAACTTCATAGGCCTGAACCCAACAACAGAAAACCCTCAAAAAGTCAGGGACCGCCTCTGTAATTTTAGAAAAGTTCGGCACCTCCTTTAATTTTCGCCTATAAATAGCCACCCCGGCTTGCCCTAGCCTCGTTTTATTTTCTCTCTCTAACCCTTACTTTTTTCTCTCTAAAATTAGTCAAAATCTCTTAGCTAGGTTTTTTTTTTTTTTTTTGCCTCGAATCTGGGCAATAGAGAGGGTCTATTCGACTCTCGGGTTCTTTCGTTCTGTGCGGTTCGTACTGTTAGGGTTAGGGATAAGGTTCATTGATGGGAACGGAGAGAAGAGGAAGGTGAGCTTGTTCGACGTGGTGGGCGAGTCGAAGATCGCCAAAATCAACGGCGGCGGCTTCTCGTCCTCGGCGGCGGCGATGAGCAATAGTGGTAGTATTATTGGCGGAGGCAATAGCAGCAACCCGCGATCAATAGCTGGACGGGGAGGCCGTACTCGCAGAGGTACTATGAGATTTTGGAGAAGCGGAGAGGCTTGCCTGTTTGGCACCAGAAAGAAGAGTTCTTGCAAGTTCTCAAGGCTAACCAGACTCTCATCCTCGTCGGTGAGACTGGTAGTGGCAAAACCACTCAGGTTTGATCTTTGTTTCTCTTTTCTATAATATGTTTGGTTGCTGAGAAACGAGAGGGAAAATTGATGCAGGTTCAGGGATTTGCTTATCAAATACTGAGGTTGAAATTTTAGATTAGGGTTTTGTTGTTTAATATCTTATACTGACATTTTAATTTTCCATTTGTTTGGGTTTATAAAGCATGAATAGTCTGGAATATTTTATTCTGTATATGACCTTTAATTTTCTATTTATTTGGGTTTATAATCATGAATAGACTGGAATGGTTAGTGGCGAATCTTTAACTTGATAGCATGCATAGGAGTGTTTTATTAAAGTTTGTTGTATAGTCATTTATTAATTAGATATAAATGTTAAACAATTTATCTGATAGGGTAAGGAAACAAGTGGAGGTAAATATATATATATATATATATATATATATAATAAATAAAAAGGGAGAGGGAGAAAGCTAAGGGACTTACCCTCAGGACAAAGGTTCCCTAGGTCCCCAGAATAACTACCAAATGTATCCCGGCCAACGTCTATAGGATTCCCAGCCCAGAAGCCGGAGACGAAGAAAAACTCCGTCTTCCACTTTCTGTCAGACGAGGCCAAGGATTTAACTAGTCTACAATCTCTACCTCTGGCTGTGAATTGATAAAAGCCTGGGATTTATGAAATTCTGAAGGTTTATAGCAATAGAGGAACTCGTCCACGATAATAGGACGGTCCCCTCCAAACACTTCCCTCCACAAAATTTGCATAGAGATAATTAATCTCCATGCATTTGGATTAAATTGACATACTCCTAAACCTAACCTAACTAATAACTCTCTAGTAAAAGTATTTAAAGGAAACCTAAGACCCCCCAAAAGATAAGCCTCATAGACGCCTATCCCAAAATAAGGGTTACAACACCATTCTCCACGGACAGGCAATCTGGGATTAAATTCGTCCGAGATCTGGTACCACTCCCTAAGATTGTTAAGTCTTTGCTTGTCTGTCTTGGAAGGAATATCTCCAGCACAACTGTACACAGTTATCTCCGCCTCGTCCAAAGGACTAGACGGAGAGATGAGGGACGAGGTGCTTGCTTGGGATCCTGAGGCTTTCTTAAGTTGTTCTTGTACTATCTCCACAGGAAACCCAAGGACGCCTAAAACATACTCCTCGTCCGTGATGTTTCCCCCACTACTATTACTAGTGTCACTAGAACTAGAACTATAACTATTTTCGTCGTAATACTCGTCTATGGCTTTCTCTGTACTATTACTAGACGAGGAAATAGCTATTTTTGACATTTTTGAAAAAAAATTAGAGAAACCTAAAAGACGAGAAAAAAGGGAATACCTGCCTCTAGGATGAACAGAGACTATGGATGCGAGGAAACTCCTAGACGAAGCTCTAGACAATGAATGTCAAAAGAAGAAAAATCTTAGAAGTGTAAAGGGCAGTGGAGGTATTCCACTATTTATAGATAGCTGACCTGGGCACACGAAGTGACATGACCAATCAGATGATGACACGTGGTGTTCGTCTCGAAAAAATGAATCGACGAGACTAGCCATCAGTAAAATGATGACAAGTGGCACATCAACTCTGACACCAAGCACAAATGTTCAGGGAAAATGATGCCTGGTTACTCCTCCCCTAGGATGACCCATATGGACAAGGGGGCAACTGATAGTGTAAGGAAAATGGAAAATGCTCCAAGTCTTATATCGTCCAAACAGGCCATCCATGACGAAAGAATGGAGGATGGGATGAGGAAAATATGCCTAGTAACCCAGTCCCTCCTATGCTCGTCCATCATATGAAAATCGTCCGTCCTTAGTAATGGACGGACAAGGTCCCTAATATGAATGTCGTCTATCCTTAGTAATGGACGGACGAGGTTACTGAGCCCTAAGCATATTGTGCTTTTTGATAATTCAAGTCTTCACCAAAGGATCCATCAGGGACAGGTTGTATCGTTACAAACCAAACCCTTTGCTAACCATTATGGAGCACAAGTCCCAATGAATTAATTTCCATGGCGGTTATGGAAGTTATCTTCGAATATTCTGAATTCCTTAACAATAGGAACGATTATTAAACAAATAACTGCTCCGTGAACGATATATAAGCACTCCCAAATGTAATGGTAAGGCATTTAGACATTTTATATAACTTTTAATAACACTTCCTTCTTACAATAAATTACAAATCCACTAACTTTATCATCAGAGGATTCTTGACCGGCCTCCACCGGTCTTCTCTGATCTTGTGTTTGTTTTCTTTCAGGACCTAGCCTTAAGATCATCAACGCCTGAGATTTTTAGCTTACTGATTTCTAAGGATCTATCACAAACTATTTAGCAAAATGCTCCTATTTTTAACTCGATTTTAACAAAATCAAGTTCTATGTAATACTCAATATTCTCAAAATTGAGTTCTATATGTTTTTTTTTAAGTAGAACTTGATATTACTATTATCGAGTTACACAAAAAAATTTAAGTGACAAAATATGCATAAAACTCAACATTGTTAATATTGAGTTCTACTTGTAACTCGATTTTGTTAAAATCAAATTTCAAAGACAAGAACATTTTGCTAAATAGTTTCAAAACAGGAGTATTTTACTAAATTGTTTTCCAAAAATGGGCATTTTCCCATTTTGGCCCACATACACATACAGTCAAGAATTATTCATCTTCAAGAAAGTCTACAAACACAAATGTTTGACAAAAAAAAAAAAAATTGACGCAAATTGTTAGTGGCAAGTTAAAAAGTAACGTTAGTAGTGGACCCATATGAGAATCAATAAAAGCTTACTAACTTAACAAGTTAGAAAAAAGTTGTGAAATTTGTTATTTATGTAGCATTAATCCATCTTCAGGCCACCTACTTTTTTGGATGATGGAAGAGCAGTGCTAAGTACACAACTCTTTTCATAACTTATTAAGATGAAAAATTGTGATTGAAACAACATAACTTTTGCATGGGTTATCACTAACACTGATTTTATTATAATCCATTTACAACAAGTTAGTCAAGAACCTAGTAACTATTGAAAAATCTGGTTTTGCATCTCATACAAAACACAATAACAATCATAGATCTACTTCATTAATGAGAAATAACATTTAACCTTGAATTTTAGAACAAAGAATAGAAAACGTACCTTGATGTTGTGAAATTCAAAATCAGGACTTGAGAATACCTTTGATATTCATTTTAATTCCACATGGTGCCCAAGAAGAGTGGTCTCTCAATTAGTCTTTATGACGTTGATTCTCAAAGAAAGTCTTTTTTATTCTCATTGTAGAGAAAAACTTTTTTTTTTCATCATACTATATTCTAACTACCTTGGTAGTTTATTTATTTAATAACTCTTATTAAATAAGAACTGATTATCTAATTGGATTATCCTTTTGAGCCTATCCAATTGGGTTTTAGTTTGTAACTTGAGATAGGACCAAAAGGAACAAATAAGACTCTAGCTCCAATAGGCCTTGGGCTTATCTGTCAATTCTTGATAAGTTCAAAATTACCATTAATTATATTTAATACCACTATATAAATAAAATTGCACTTTAGGCCTTATTAATAAATTATATCCCAAGATTCTAATAATATCATTTGACCCCTCCATGAAATATCCATAGTGAACAAAGTCATAATGAACTGTCACTTTGTAAATAACTATTTTATCCTTGAGTACTCAATTTAATCTTTTAATTATTCACATTTATTGAAATCCAATTTCAATAAATATAAATTTTAGTAACTCCTTACTTAAGTGGGCGCCTTGAATAACCAATTCCTATTAAACTTATCTTAAGGGGACATTTCGTGTCTCTATAAAAAGAGATTATGGATTCCATCTTGAGAATATGTGTTTCCTCAACACTACGTGTGGTTACCCAACATATTGAGATTTTGACCGTGAATATTAGATCTCACTCCTGATATATCAAAGTAACTTATATTTCATGATTAGGTTCACTATCCTCTCAGGATTAAGAGTCTATAAAATTAGAAGTCATGAGATTAATTATTCAGGTAACAGTTGTTGATTGAATAATTAATCTCACAGTGGTCCAGTTTAATATGTTTTAACTCTTAAGACACATCAAAACATCAACTAAAAGTCTTAACTTCCATGATCAAGACAAATCATCTTAGTTGATGTGTTATAATCTTTGCAGATGAAACGCCCAATTTCATCACTGACTACAAACTACATTTTGAGTTTACAAGGAACTTGTAATCTATATCTTTTGTGACTAAATCAAATAAATCATATACAATGCATCTCAAAGACTATGATAATGTCTCATTAGTTCATTTATAAATAGTCTCATATAATTAAAATTTTAATTATTTATGACATGCTAGTAAATTGAATTTTGGGGCATAAACCCCAACAATCTCCCACTTGCTCTCAAAGACAATTTACCATATATCCGACACTAATTTCCCTTTAGAGTAATTCATAATCACTTTAAGGCAAGATTTGAAAACAAGTTTTAGTCAGATTTATTACATAAATTATCTTTTCTACTACTACACCTCTTATGCTTAATGTGTATCTTCACCAACTAAGATGAACACATATCTTGAAGTCCAATTTCATGAATCAAAATCAAACTACAAGTCAGTATTTGTACAACCAGTAACTTTCAAATCCTCACTTTGGTGGACTCTCTCATTCTCCTAAGATGTTTGAGTATATGCTTTACTCCCACTAAATTAAGTAATCTTAGATTCAATTGATATTTTCTTACCATGCCTACCGCAAATAGATATTTAGCCTAGTCTATAGCATAACATAAAAACTTCCTATTAATGTGGTATAAGGAACCATCTTAATATGCTCTTCCTTTTATATGTCTTAGGACTATAGTCCTATATAAAGGAACTTCAAATTTTAAAGGAAAGAATTTTTTTTTAAGTATTATATACTATACTTGGCTAGAATCTAATCTATTTAAGTAGTTTGAGATAGACCTAACATTCTAATTTCTGAATTTTTAACAAAGTTTAAATTCTTAATTGTAAGGACATTATATTTTGCAACCACAACCATAAAATATGGAACCCATAAAACCATATTATATTAGGTTCAACGACAACCCAATCTCGCAATCGATATCCCTCAGCATAGAGTGAATACCAATCACTATAATCAGGCGAGAACTATTCTCATTATTAATGCTATCATTGTAACTGTGGGGTAAAAGTCCAAAATTATGTATTGGGCCTAGGGCCCTATTTGAAGACTAAAATGTGTCCGAAGAGAAGAAAATGGTTGAGAAGGAACCCAGGTGGGAGAACTATACCTGAAAATGAACGAAGGGAATAGTCCAAAGAGAGCGCTAGTAGTCCGAAGAGTGTGTTCTCCTCGGATATAAAGAGTCTTAAGCAAGTACCTAGGAGGTTTGAGTGACCTTCTTGATGGTTCCAATGATAAGGATAAATCTCAGGCATGCATAGAGATGATAAGAACAGATAAATATCTAGAGGAAAAGTTGCTACCACCACATTAAATGCACTGCAGCAACTTTTCTGGCCGCATTAATGTGGAGAAGACTCCTGAACAGTGTATTCTCAACCACCACCACTCACAGAGAACTATAGAAGATGCTAGATGGGATATACACTCAAGTGAAAGGTTAGATGACTAACAAGTATACGATCAAGATGATCTAAAAAGAGACTATATAATGTAAGAGGTCTCCTAGAGGAAGGAGGAGGTCTGATATTTCTAAGAATGATACATGCAAAATTTTGTCTCTTTGAACATGAATATATTCAAGTTTCAAGTTTATTCTTACATCAATTCATCAGTAAAACCTTTATTGAATGTTGTTTAATTCACAACCAGCCCAGCTCTTTCACCCACTCTCTACAAATTCATTGTATTTGGCTTATTGGACTCATACTCCAAATCATTTGGTCATGGGCCACAAATCTTGACCCTACAGTAACTCTTACCAAACCAAAAAAAAAAAAAAAAATTGCTGCTCTTCCTTTAGCCTCTAAGTAATAATATCAAGAACTTAGCATAGAGGATACTATCAAACTTAATCTAGTGTACACCATTGCCTAGACCCATGTGTAGCCACACAACTCTACCCTTGTAAGGCTTAATCTTGTAGCACCATGATGCAAAACACCCCCGCATGGAACGCAAGGCTCAAGGCCAAGGCAAGGTGCTTGCCCACACCACTATAAACTGGGAAGTTCAATCTTGTAGTACCATGAAATAAACTCCCTTCGCATGGAATGCAAGGCTCAAAACCAAGATGAGATGTTTATCCCACACCACTATGAAACGACAATGGAGGCTGTGAGATCCAACCCTTGTATCTCTCTCTCACTAGAAATTTTAAAACAAGTGGATTGTCTTGAAATCATTGTGATCTAATAACAATTTTAACCCTACACATCAAATGTGTTTAATTGTTTAAATTCAATGTGATCTTACTAAGTCACGTCACAATAGTGTAACGAACATTCCTGCAATCACAAACAAGTTTAATCATGTAATCCGTGAAGTAAATTCCCTCCGCATGGAATGCAAGACTCAAGGCCAAGACAAGGTATCTATTCACATTACAATAAACTTAACAAAAGGGTTATTTCAGCACTCCCACTCATTATTTGGGTTTTTCTTTGAATAATTGTGATCCTATAATAACTAATAACCTTGCACTTGTTGAAGACTCTAATCTCATTAGAATCACTAACTAAAAAGGAAGTCCTAAACTATTTAGGATTCCTTAAACTCTAATGGATCAAAAATTAGTTATATAGAACTTTATCCTTAACTTATTTGATTAAGTATTCTAATCTCATTAGAAACTATATAACTTTAATTAGAATTTTAATCTCATTAAAAATCTCTAATTAAAATAAATTAAGGACTTTTAATCATAAAACAATTTAGGTCTAAGAGTTGTATTTAACTAACATCTTTGATCTCATTAGGTCTTTTAGTTAGATAATGATTAATAAATGTCCTTAACTTTTGAGGACTATAAAATTAATCAAATAGCTTTGCTTTTTATCAAAGTTTTAACACTTAGTAAAAAACAATTGAAAATTCAAAATTTAGTGCCTTTGATCAGTCGAACCTTTTCCCGATCGATTGAAAAAAATGAAGAAATTCATCACAAGGTTTCTGCCTCGTTCGATTGATTCTCGATTCCTGTTTGATCGATCAAAATTAACATTCAATTGGTCAAAAGGAATTCTTGATCGATCGAGACAATGAAGAATTTCATCATAGAGCTTCTGCCTGACTCAATCGGTTCTCAATTCCTCTTAGATCGATCGAAAAGTACATTCGATCGATCAAAAGGAATTCTCGATCAATCGAAACTCGCAAAAACTGAATTTTTTCAAAATTTTCTAGTAACCGTTTTTGACATCTTTATTATTTTTCTATGAAAAACACCTTTTGATTTTATCAACGAAGATTTACATATCAAACATTAAGATTTTCAATATCATTATCAAGAACCCTAATAATGCTAGAAACCCTTGAAAACATAATCCTAATCTCATTAGGAGTAAATTTCATAATCCTAGCTTTAACATGATAGCATTTATATCAGTAAACTGAAAAAGAAAATTCCTTGAAGTTTACATAGATACTTTTCCCAAAGGAACAACACGCCCACAGCCAAAATTTATATATATATATATATATATATATTCCAAGAATGCAAACATTCAAAGAAATTAAATTAAAGAGGGCCGTATCATACAATCACAAAACAGCTCACATGATATCATTTATATCTGTGTATCTCCATATAATAAAACATGGCATATATTAATCAATGCATTCCAAGAAGACAAGAGAACAACACATCAAACTCTATCAATGCTTTATAGGTTTATGTGTTCATCCCTAATACGAAGACTATCGTGTTCATGCCTAACACAAACACTATCAAAACACGGAATATATTAAGAGACAGAATCATGACCACTTTGAATAACACGAAACAATTATTCAAACCAATGTATATCTCATATATTTTAATGGCATCGGCAACGGTTATCAAATAAAACGATATCCAAGCAGTGCAAAACGAAATGCTCATGCTTGACCGATATTCCAATTTCATTTAGAACTTTAAAACGTTTAAACATATCCACATCATAGACCACAATAAGAACATAAATATGCAAAAATTTTACTGCACTAAACTAGAACACCAAGAAAACGGTTGTTCTCTAATACTAAAACTAAATCACATGTTATACAAACATGATATTGAAGATGGCTCTGATACCAATTGTTGGAAAATTTGGTTTTGCATCTCATACAAAACACAACAACAATCACGGATCTACTTCATTCATGAGAAATAACATGTAGCCTTGAAGTCTAGAACAAAGAATTTAAAGCGTACCTTAATGCCGTGAAATTTAAAACCAAGACTTGAGAATACCTTTGATCTTCATCTCAATTCCACATGGTGCCCAAGATGAGTGGTCTCTCAATCAGTCTTTATGTACGTTGATTCTCAAAGAAAGTCTTTTTCCTTCTCATTGTAGAGAAAAACTGTTTTCTTTTCTTTTCATCATACGTACATTCTAACTACCTTGGTAGTTTCTTTATTTAATAACTCTTATTAAATAAGAACTGATTATCTAATTGGGTTAATCTTTTAGACCTATCCAATTGGACTTTAGTTTGTGGCTTGAGATGAGACCAAATGGAACAAATAAGACTCTAGCTCCAATGGGCATTGGGCTTATCTATCATATCTTAACAAGTCCAAAGTTGCCATTAATTATATTTAATTCCACTATATAAATATAATTGCACTCTAGGTCTTATCTAATACTATATATAATAGTAGAAGTCTTTAAGGAGGTGCTGCCACATTAGGAAAAAAGGCCACTTAAAATGCTGCCACATTTACAACTTACTCTGTAAAATATTGTACGATGTGTTTGGAGAGGCTCACTTTCATCAAATGTGTCTATAAAAACACCAAGCCGCCTATCAAAAAAAAAAAAAAAAAAACGCAAACCCTAAAACACTTTAACTTCTGTTTCTCCTCTTTCAGATACTCTCTCCTTTCACTTCCTTTTGATTTTCTTAACACCGATGCTTATGATACAAAGATAGAGAATGAGGAAAAAAAAATAAACCTTGCGATACAGAGATGAGAAGGAGATAGCCGTTGAGAGAACTACCACCAATAAGTTTTTCTTTTTTTCATTCTTTCTTAGATCTAGGTATGGGTATGAAATATGAATTAGTTTTGAGAAATTTGGTCGGATTGATTTTAATTTAGGTATTTAGGTTACATTAGGTTTTGATTTGATTTTTTGAAATTTGGGGTTATACATGATTTAGGTTTGGAGAGGGCAAACCTCTTCATATACAATAAAACACAATTTAAATACCTCTTGAACAAAATGGTGTACCATTTAGTTTTTAACCGATTCATCACTATTAAAAAAAAAAAAAACACAATCTAAACAACAATAGTAACAAACAATCAAATGGTAGTTAAAATTGGTTTGGGGTAAGATTATGGTTTATAATAAGGTAGTTAGAATTGGTTTTATTGTGCATAGTTGTTGCAATTGAAAGGCAAAAATTTGAGACTATAAAGCACAGATAGAGTGACATTTGAACCTCCACCATTTAGACTACCGGAATCGTTACTAGCAAAGTTCTAATTATATTCCTATTTAAATACAATATCCTGCTTCTAGCCAAATTGTTTTTGTCTGCCACCGTCCATACACCAGTCTTCCTCTCTCCAATTTATCCTATTTGACCCTCTTCAGAAATTTTAAATATTTACTAACCGACTATCACCAGATACATTCAATGATGACATGCCCTAGACTTCTCAATGGCGCATCAAAGATATTCAGTGACTCAATATTGTTTCACTAAGGTATTTTTGAATTTGATTTGTGTTTCGATTTATTTCCATTGTTACGTTTAAAACCTATATGCAGCCCCTGGTAGTGCCTCAAGATTGGGAGCAACACCATAAACGTTTTTTTTTGGTTGTTATTTAACTATCTTCTTCGTTTATACATTTTCGCTTTTGATAAAATTGTTGTCTAAGCTTTATTGCAAATTAGAGATTTTTTTGAAAACACACATTCTCCCTTCTATACTTTCTGCTGCATCATCCTTTGTTTTTCTTCTTTATTTTTCTCCTCCAACCCCACCCAGGTTTAGATAACTTTCCTAAAGGCAAAAATAGTTTCACTTTCCATAGATGCACACCGTCTGTTTGATAAAAAGCTTCTAAATTATTTTCACAACCAACCAAAATTAATACCAAAACAAGGAATTTGATATATATATATATATATATATTTTAAAGTAAATTGGATATATTCATTGTTAGACACTGTGTTATTGAAATTATAAAAAACCTTCTTACCCTGTCATTTTATTGAAATTATGACTTGTCTTTGGTTATTTTAGTTGTATTAGTTTTGATTTATATGTTTGAGGTAGATTTGTATTTGTTGTGGGTTTTTGTTTCTCTCTCAAAATGTTTGTCTTTCTACAATAAACCTTCTCAATTTTATACATCTGCTTTTGTTATTTTTTATAGATTATAGAAATTACAAAAACAGATTGATTTTAGTCTTGGTTTTACATTGTAAAGAAATAGACTCTAAATGAAATTTCTCTCAAATTTAACAAATAGATTGTTTCACTCCAATAAATATTGTTTGCTTTAATGGGAGAACAACTCTCGCACTCTAATTTTGTTTGGTTTGGGAATTGAATAAGAAAGTTGGTCAATAATAATTCAAATCATTGCCTTCTTTCTCCTTTAGGTTTTTATCTGTTTGTTTTATATTTTCCTTTTGTTTTTATGTAATTAGTAATGTTCTTTATATATTATAATTGTTTTCTTAATTTTATAATCACTATGAAATTAAAGGGGGTGGACTAACTCTGACTATGATATAGGTCAAAGATTAATGAAAATTGGGCAATGATGGCATTATCCTTAGAAAGAGCATGTAATTCAGTAACTTATCACTATGTTTAGCTATTTGATTACATGAAATTTCAGGTCAATTGAGCCGCAAGTGAAAGGAAAAGATTTACTCCGACTGTGATATTGCTTTAAGTCCTTTCTCTTTCGGGTTTGTTTTCTACTAAATTATCTCTATCTCTATCTTTATCTTTTTTATAATTCTTTTGTTAGCATTGTATAGATTTTCATTATTAACATAATAAAGTGCTGCATGAAAGTTACCTAATATATGTGTTAGATGAAGATGACGCTGCCAGTTTTATTTTTGTGTAGCAATTGGTTATATGATTTTATTCCTAGATCACAAATTTCATGTCTTTCATAGAAATTGCAAAAATCATCCTGAGTTTGAATCACATTTATAAGCCCTAGAAGTATTTTATGTCTCTTGATATTACTCAAGCAAATGATATTTTAAGGATTACAAGGAATTTTATCGTTAGCAGAACCTATATTATATTTTAGTTACTCACTAAAAAAAAAAAAAAAAAAACATATTTAGTGGCTTTCTTGGTAGATTTCTATTGATAATTGTTTGTTCTAAATTTACTTTATGTTTTTACTATCAGATTGTATCTGAAACACCAATGACTTAAATCATAGTGCTAATATCCTATAAACCATTACATCTTTGTGGCATTCTAACTAATATTATGGTTTTGTATTTTCAGCCAAATCAACTTATAGATAAATATTGACAAATGGCAGGTGATAGTTACACAGTTGTCACAAATCACAAGAAATGTTGGTTGGGGTTAAAAATGTGTCTTTGTTTCAACCTATATGAATAAATCCAAAGGATAACACACACTTATCAATTCTATGAAATTCTATATGTATTATTTTTGTGATCTTTTAAATTTATGAAATTCTATGTCTGGTATTTTCTGTTTTTTGTTAGTACCATGGGTTAAAAATGTGACAGAATGAATGTGTAATGAGTCATCGTTTTTCTTTTCTTTTTTTGTGTAATGAGTCATCGTTTTTCTTTTCGTTTTTTTTCCTTTGTAGATAGTATAATACATTTGATTAATCAAATTTATTATTATTATTTGTAAGGTTAAAGGTAAAAATTATTCTTATTTGTTATTGTGCAATTCTTCTGCTTATGACAAGATATGTTGAGACTCTCTCTACTTCTAATAGAATGCAAAAAAAAAAAAAAATAAATAAATAAATAGGGACATGGTATGATATGGAGATTTAGTACTGAATTTTGTAATTTTTCAAGGTACAAGATTTTATGCTACACGGCTGCACCTATGCAAAAAAATTGCAGTAGTATTGGTGGTGAATATGAGTTTAGCATGCCATAAAAAATTAAAAATGTGACGCATTTATTGAAGTATTTATTTTACTTTCTAATTTTCTTAAGAGTGGTAGATTTGGTTGGTAGTCTCAACACAGATTTATTTGACGCTTTTGGAGCTTTTACATGTCAGCCTGCGGAGAGAGATTAGTGGAAAATATTTGTTGCATCATAAAGTCAAGGATTAGAGAAACCATCGCATATGATTAGACCAACTTGCTTGGTTGCAAATCTTTAGTCAACAGGAAGGACAGTAAATTAATTGTCTTGCTGCTGCAATTAATTATAGATGGTACATTGCAGACAGGTTTTGATTTTGATTATTTTCCCTTTTCTCAATAGTAACGGGTTACTACTTCTAAAGGGACCATTTAGGAATGCAGTGATTATTTTTAGCAGACAGAGGTTGTGTCTGTTTCAGTGTAAAATATTTTTTGAGTGTAAAATATTTTCAAGTGAAAATATTGTTGAGAAAGGAAAATATTTTCTAGTGTTTGGTTGCATTTTAAAAATTATATTAGAAAACAATTTTCAGTGTTTGGTAATATTATAAAAATACTATATTCCTACAAAATTTTAACACTTTCTTAGTCATTTTCTCAGCTTTCAAACAAATTTTATATTAAAAAATCCATCACCACCCATAGAAAATCCACCACTATCCACACAAAACCCACCACCACACAACACAGAAACCACCAAAACGCCACCACCTACACCACCACAACAACAACAAAAAAATTAGAGATCAAGCAGATCGGCGACGATCAAACCCGGTTCAAAAGGGAGAGGGAGGTCGAGAAAGAGAGAGATCGGTGGCGCAAACTGAGAACTCAGCGTTGGGATGGCTCGACAGCGCGATCTCGCCGTTGCGTTTGGGGTTGGGGCACGATCTCACCGCTGCATCTTGGGTTGGGCCGCTACTCACTCTCCCTACTATCTCTTCTTTCTCTCTCTCTCTTTGCTGTTCCACTGCGTCTGTGAGTCCTTCTTTCTCTCTCTCTCTCTTTCTCTCTTTGCGTGTCTGTGAGTTCCAAAAGTGATTTGAGGGTAAAATAAAAAGGGAAATGCTTTTACAGGGCCAGAGGGCATATTTTACGATCAACGGAAATGATTTTCCATTTGACCCAATTTTCCTTGCACAACCAAACACCTTCAAGGGTGTAAAACAAACACCTTCAAGGGTGTAAAACGTTTTTCTAATTTTATTTACCACCCAAACAAACGAAGCCAAAGAGACATCTCTGTGCTTCAAGTTCTCAATTTCTTTGTTGCAAAAATATGTTGCTCAGAAATTGGTAAGGTGCCTTGAATTTACAGGACAAGCAGAGAAGTTCATAGATCACTGTGCTCATCAAATACAATTAAAGCCTGGAATTGGTTTAAATTTTATTTTCTGACCATGTTGAAGCCTGAGCTCTAAGCTCCAAGATCTGCCTACGAATCTGTTGTAGTGTTCAAAAAGGTTACTATGTAAATAAGGAAAAAAGTCTAGGAGTCACTTTTGAGGCTTGTACTTGCTTAGACGCTCGGGTGAGAATGCATTGAAAGGTTCCTTTAAGACCTTTGAGGTGAGGCAACTCTAATAAGGCACTCACTTTTTGTGACTAATTGAGCATTTTGGTTGAGGGGACAGGAATTAGAATGGTGCTTCACTGAAATTAGACATGGCAAAACGGGCGGGTCGGGTCGGGTTTGAGTTGTGTCAATCGGGTTGCAGGTCAAACGGGTCACGAGTCAAAACGGGTCATTTTAAGCGGGTCAAAATTGGGTTCGGGTCAATTGGGTTGCGAGTCGGGTCGGGTTGACCCGTATTTTTTACATGAATTTTTTTTTTATTTTTTATTTTTATATAGAAAACAACATGTACCTATAATTTGGAAAGTTATCCAACAAATTATTTAATGTAAAATGCATTATTTTGAATTCACCACTTATATTAAGAATGAACTCGGTTAAACTTATTAATACTTATTCAACAATTTTAAAATTATACAAATCATAACATTACTATCTAAAACAAAATAACACAATGATAAGTAAAACAAATACACAAGTTTTATTTTTACACAATATCAACATTCCAAATATAAAACAAAATTACAAATGACTTATTATATAACTCATTTGATAAAGAATAAAAATATATAAAAAATTTACAATCTTGAAAATTAATTTTATAATCTATTATTAGTTATGGTTGACACTCTATTTCAATTTGAGATATACTTTAAAATTTAATTGCTTACTTATTTATACATGGTCTCTTATGAATATCATATTATTGTTAAGCAACACACACTCTAGGAAATATCATAATTTATTTTGAAAAGCCGTTTATTTTGGACAAAAATTATTAAAAAATAGGTCTAAGTATTCATAATTTATGCTAATTTGATACTTTAGCTTCACTATTTTCACACTTGTGAATATTTCTTACATTGCTACAATTTTAAATTTATGTTTTTAACTCTACTGTAACCAGATTATCTTGGCATGTACTTTGCTATTTGATATCTAAAAATATTTACTCATTACAGAATATTCAACCATTAATCTTTCAATTAATTTGCATATAGTTATGTAAATATATCAATTGTTTCCTTAAAGTTCACAATAAACAATTAAACCAATATTGTCTTAGTTTTACTATTTTTTTACCAAAAAAAAAAAAAAATTTTAAATGGTTCGGGTTCAGGTCGGGTCGCGGGTCGGGTCGAGTTGACCCTCAAAAAACACGGGTCGAGTCACGGGTCAACCCGTTTTTGCTTCGAGTCAAAAAATCGGGTTCGGGTCGAGTATTTTTCAGGTCGGGTCAGAAAATTCTAACCCGTTTTGCCATGTCTAATTGAAATAGTGACATTTTTACTGAATTAAAAGTCAACTCACGAAATTTTTACCATTTTTCATATTATCTACTGATAATTCTGGCTTTCTAAAATAAAGAAAATTCATCAAGGCCTATATATTTTAAGAGTAAAACAAAGAAAATAATTAAGGTGAATACATTCTTAAGAGTAACAAGGGCTCATTAACAACATGAGCATCTCAAATATTGGTGCCTACTTTACTGGGGCCAAGTGCTTATTTTGGCACTAGGGCCTTAAATGATTGCGATTATATTGCATTAAAGGTTAATTTGTTTGGTTCCAAGTAATTGTGAAAGGGCATGTCTATTTTATTTCAATGTAATTTGTCAGGCTCCTTTGTAAATACCACCAACGTTTGGGTTGTGATGACTGAGAGTGAAGTTGTTGGAAAATATTGGACCAGTTCTAGGAATAAAGAACGCTAGCTAACTTAAGAATTCTTAATCCTATGTGATAGAGATACCAAGGGAAGAGATTAAGTTTCAAATAAATGTTGTTAGGAAAACTTTTAATACAAGATGAAGAGGAAAATCTTTATTGATCATGCAAATCTTTGTGTTCAATAACTATATTCTCTTGAACCCACAACCTTTAAAAAAACATTGAACCAATTAGTTATAACTTATGAGATTTCAATTAACATTTTTCTAGATCATGTGTTGATGCCAGGTTATGTCTGTCTTTTAGAAGAATACCTACACATTAGCATCATTATCTGAACAACTAACCATCCACCCCTATCCATATTTTACTATCACATTAAGTATAATATATTAAGTTAATTTTTTTTTTTAACTCATAAAATGATCCCGCGCATTGCGTGGGTTAAATGCTAGTTAATAAATTATATCTCAAGACTCTAATGATATCATTTGACCCCTCCATGAAATATCCATAGTGAACAAAGTCATAATGAACTGTCACTTTGTAAATAACTATTTTATCCTTAAGTACCCGGTTTAGTCTTTTAGTTATTCACATTTATTGAAATCCAATTTCAATAAATATAAACTTTAGTAACTCCTTACTTAAGTGGGCACCCTGAATAACCAGTTCCCATTAAACTTATTTCAATGAGACATTTTATGTCTTTATAAAAAGAGATTATATATTCCATCTTGAGAATATGTGTTCCCTCAACACTACATGTGGTTACCCAACATACTGAGGTTTTGACCATGAATATTAGATCTCACTCCTAATATATTAAAGTAACCTACATTTCATGATTGGGTTCATTATCCTCTCAGGATTAAGAGTCTAGGAAATTAGAAGTCGTGAGATTAATTATTCATGTGACAATTGTTGATTGAATAATTAATCTCACAGCAGTTCATTTCAATATGTCTTAACTCTTAAGACACATCAACACATCAACTAGAAGTCTCCACTTCCATGATCAAGACAAATCATCTTAGTTGAAGTGTTATAGTTTTCGTAGATGAAACACCCAATTTCATCTCTGACTACGAACTAAGTTTTGAGTTTACAAGGAACTTGTGATCTATATCTTCTATAACTAAATCACATACAATGCATCTCAAGGACTATGATAAGTCTCATTAGTTCATTTATAAATAGACTCATATAATTAAACAATTTAATTATTTGTGACATGCCAATAAATTAGATTTTAGGGCATAAACCCCAACAGTAACTCAAGTGGCACTTCCTAATATTTCTAGTGAAAACGTTCAATATTTTGATTGTATTGTACTATTTGTCAATTAATAACAAATTGATTTCATATCCTTTATTTAAATATAATTTTAAATACAGGAATTTCTACTATAAGTAAGAGTTAGAAAACAATACTGGTAAAAAAAAATAAAAAGAAATATAACATACCAAAATTATTCCTAAGGTTTGGGCTTGTGAGATGGTACAAAAACTTTTTTATCTTGCTTTGGCAGCTATTTATCTACTAGTGGCTATCAAACATTCTCGCCCGTATATATATTTGTTATAATGTAATCATTTTGAGACTTGTGCAATCAAAAATGCTATTGGGAGGAAGTATAGGACTTAGAGAAGTAAGGAACATTGAAATAGTGTTTAGTGTCGTTTGTGTTGAGGGAGAAAATTGGATTTTTTTATTTTTTATTTAATATTGGTACGGTTTGGTATTGGCCTAAATCCGATTAGTGATTTTTATATTTTGCCTTTTTAAAAATGCGTTCTTGTTCGATTTGGACAAAAAAAAATAGTGTCATGTTTGATTTTTGTTTTCTAACATTTTTTTTTTGGGAGAATCTAGTTGTCTAACTTTTTAGGATGCTAAATAGTAATGATGAGAAAATGGGCGGCCAAATTGGCTAAAAACCATGAATTTTTGAAGTTTTTTGCACGAAGACACTGTTTCGGAAATTATCAGGAATCTACCACTTTTTTAAGTACTCGAGTTTGGTGAACTCGAGTACTACATTTTCCACTTCCACCGTGGCACAATGACGTGGCAAGATTTTAAAATATTTTGCTTAGTACTCGATCTTACGAGGCTCGAGTACTGTATTACTGAAGTACTCGAGCTGACGATGCTCGAGTACTGTTCTGCCTTAACAAATTTTTTTAAAAAAAACCTAGGTCATCTCAGGTACTTACTCTATCTGTCACTCTCTCATCTATCACTTTCCCAATATCCCTCTCAATCTCGCTCTCTCCCTCTCAATCTCACTCTCACTTTCTCAATCTCCCTCTCAATCTCGCTGTCAATCTCCCTCTCAGTCTCGCTCTCGCGCTCTGGCTGTCTCGCTCTTGCTCTGTTCTTCGGCACCACAAGCTGTTCTTCTTTCTCTATTTCTCACGGCAACACAGGTTCATCACTCTAACCTTTCTCTGCTTCGTTGACCTCTCTATTTCTGCTAAATCTGAATCCATATAGGCTCTGGGATGTGGGTTTCATTTGATATATATATATATATATATATTTTTTTTGGTGGGTTTGCTTGAAGTGTCATTTGATTTATTGTGGGTTTTTTTGGGGTTTTGTTCATTTGTTTGTGCGTTTTGTTTCATAGTATTTTCAATAATTTGTTTTGGGTTTGCTGTTATTTTCTATTTCTGTTATCTTTTTGTGGGTTTGTAATGCAAATTATGTGTTTGATGAAATGCTTGTATGAACTATCTATGAAATGCTTCTATGAAATGCTTTGTGGATTCGTTGAATTTGGGTTAGGATAACATTTGCCGGTCTCATTTGGCACATTTAGCTTGTTTTATCAGTTTAGGATCTTAAGGGTTGGGAGTTTAGGAAGGATCTACCAAAAAAATGATCATCTTAAATCCTATTGAATCTACCAAAAAAATTAGCTATACACGGCCGAACAAGCCTCTACAGCAACAAAATCTGCTGTACCATGCACCAAAATGGAGTTTGATTGTTGGTCAAATAACTTTGTTAATCATATGATATAACTCCAAATATGGACAGAAACTTTCAGATCAAACTTTACATATGACACAACAAAATAATGCAGATAGCAATCTTTCAATGAATTGCACACTTTTATAAAGCCTATTCTATAAGATAAAGATTGATAAATTTTACCCAATAGAGTAGGTAACCAGTTAACCCCAGATCAACAAAAAAAACAAAGACTCATTCCTCACTGGTTACTGCATTTCCTACTCATTGCATTACCAATAATTGGTCCCAAAGCTTGAAGGGATGTGAGGAGGTGGTGTAGGCAGCTTGGACTAGTGTTGGGGATTTCGGGTTTAAAGGAGCTATTCTACAAAAAGTTGAAAAGTGTGGGGAAGATTTGTGTGGGTGGAACAAAAATGTCTTTGGTAGTGTGAGGAAGGATTTGGACTGGTTGAAGAAAAAATTTAGCAAAGGCCAAATCTAAAGCAATGATTACTGGCAACAACTGTCGAGTAAGGCAGTTAAAAAGGGAGATTGAGGTGTTGTTGGAAAGAGAAGCCATGATGTGGGCCCAAAGATCAAGGGTTTTATGGGCAAGGCAAGGGGATAGAAATACCAAATATGTTCATAGTTGTGCTACAAGGAGATACCGGAAAAATCTAATTGAAGGAATTAGAGATGAGGACGATAGATGGAGAGACCAACTAAGGGATATCTCCACAGTTCTGGTAAATTATTTCAAAAATATTTTTACCTCAACTGAGCACATTATGCCCTAACATGTTTTATCTTGTGTACATCCTATTATTGATGATGAGATGAATGCCACCCTAAGCCAAGAATTTGATGAGAAAGAAGTAGAGGAAGCTCTACACCAAATGGCTCCACTTAAGGCTCCTGGACTCGATGGAATGCCCCCCCTTTTTTACCAGCATTTTTGGAGCGTAGTAAGGGAGGATCTCACTTCCTCCATTCTAGCATAGTTGAATTCAGGTACTCTACCATCCCCCCTTAACCACACTTTTATCACTCTCATACCAAAAATAAATAAGCCAGAATATGCTCATCAATTCCGCCCTATTAGTCTTTGTAATGTGTTATACAAAATCTATTCCAAAGTCCTGGCCAACCATTTGAAGAAATTATTACCTTCTATTATCATTGAGCACCAATCAGCTTTTACAAAAGATAAATTAATTTATGATAATATCCTTGTTGCAATTGAGACCCTTCATAGTTTGCAAAATTTTAAGTCTACTACTCATGGTTTTATGGCAATAAAATTGAATATGAGTAAGGCTTACGATCAGGTAGATTGGGATTTCTTGGAAAAATTGATGAGACAAATGGGTTTCAATGAAAGGTGGATCCAATTGATAATAGGGTGTGTAAAAATTGTTTCATATTCGGTGTTGATAAATGGAGAGCCTTGTGGTATGATCCGGCCTACCCGTGGGATAAGACAAGGTGACCCTCTATCACCTTTTCTTTTCTTGCTTTGTACTGAAGGGCTAAATGGGCTAATAAAGAGAGCGGAAAATAATGGAGAAATACATGGTTTTTCATTGTGTAGAAGAGGGCCAAAACTAACCCATTTGCTTTTTGCAGATGATAGTCTTCTTTTTTGCAGGGCAACTAAAGAAGAATGTGACAAGGTGTTGGAGATATTGAATATGTATGAGGAGGCATCGGGGCAAAAAGTCAATAAAAACAAAACTGCATTATTCTTTAGCAAATGCACTCCAAGTGAAGAGAGACATGAAATAAAGGTGGCTTTTGGTGTCCCGGAGATCATGCAGTATGAGAGGTACTTGGGTCTTCCTTCTTTTGTGGGTAAAAGGAAAAAAGCAAGTTTCAATTACATCAAAGAGAAAATATGGAGGATGTTGCAAGGATGGGAAGGAAAACTACTTTTGCAAGCAGGTAGGGAGGTGCTACTAAAATCAGTTATACAAGCTATCCCCACTTATACTATAGGTTGTTTTAAATTACCCATTGGTTTGTGTCATGAAATTGAAGCCCTAATAAAGAAATTTTGGCGGGGGCAACGTGGCAAGCGTAGAAAGATTCATTGGATTAAGTGGGAGGAAATGACAAAATCCAAAGCGGTGGATGGAATGGGTTTTTGAGATTTAGCAATATACAATGACTCTCTACTTGCAAAGCAAGCGTGGCAACTTTTGCACAACAAAACATCCCTTTTCTACAAGGTATTTAAAGCCCTTTTTTCCCAAATACTACAATCATGGAAGTTGCTGACTCAAGAATAGGATCCTATGCGTGGAAGAGTATTCTTAGAGGAAGAGATATTATTCAAAAAGGAGCTAGATGGAGGGTTGGAAATAGGGAGAAAATTAATATATGGCAGCAAAGGTGGTTACTAAGAAAACATCCACCACTTCTTCCTATCCGCCACATACAGGACTTTGAAAACTCACGGTGTCTTGCTTGATTGATCAGTCCACACGGCAATGGAGGGTAGACTTGGTGGATGGTTTATTCAGTGAGGAAGATGCTGAGTTAGTCAAGTCAGTACCTCTAAATCATGTTGAAGCTAAGGATGTGTTATTTTGGCCGTTCACCAAGAATGGGGTTTACACATGCAAATTAGGCTATCGGTTCCTCAAAGAAGAAGCTGAAATGGATGTCACAAACCAGGTTCGATCTCTTTGAGATAAGCATGTATGGAATGCGATTTAGTCGATGCAAGTTCCATAGAAGGTAAAAATGTTTGTATGGAGGGCCTGCTGGAATGCATTGCTGACGAAACACGCTTTGATGAGACGCACTGTTACTGAAGACTCAATATGTGACCGTTGCCAAATTGATGTAGAAGACCCTCTTCATGCATTGTGGACCTGCTCTGAGCTTGACACCGTATAGGTTGATCACTCAGTGTGGGTTTTCAAAAATTCCACCGGTTTTGTGGACTTTAAAGACTTGGTTTCATGGATAATAACAGAAGGGAAGTAGTTGGATCTTTTTACAATCACAACTTGGTCAGTTTGGACCCAAAGGAATTGGGTTCGGGTACAAGAATCAGCCATTACTCTGCATCAGGTAACTGTTGCTGCAAAAACTAGTTTGGAGGATTTCCATAGGTCAATACAGGGGCTAGAAACTCAGAGGCAACAGGCTATTCATATAGCTCAAAACTGCCGGCTTCCTCCTCTAACGGAAGTGGTAAAAATCAACTTTGATGGGGCGATGAGTTCAAAGGATAAAAAGTCTGGTATTGGGGTGGTGGCTCGTGATGTTAACAACTTGGTTCTAGCCTCATGTGCGAAGAAAATACACCAGTACTATAAGGCAGTGGAGATTGAGTCTATGGCAACAGCTACGACTCTTACCTTTGTAACAGACCTTGGTTTTCAGTGCATCATTCTGGAGGGAGATTCATTGGAAGTAATACAAGCCTAGCGGGACAAAACAGAGTCATTAACACCTTCAGGTCTACTACTTGAGGATGTCAGAAGTTTGTCCCAAAATTTTGAATGCTTGCTATATTCTCATACAAAATGAGAAGGCAATGTTGTAACTCATAGTCTGGCAAAACATGCTTTAAGCATACTAGGACCTTGGTTTTCAGCGCATCATTCTGAAGGGAGATTCACTGGAAGTAATACAAGCCTTGCGGGACAAAACAGAGTCACTAACACCTTCAGGTCTACTGCTTAAGGATGTCAGAAGTTTGTCCCAAAATTTTGAATGCTTGCTATATTCTCATACAAAAAGAGAAGGCAATGTTGTAACTCATAGTCTGGCAAAACATGCTTTAAGCATACTAGATTTTTTAGCGTGGATGGAGGATGTTCCACCACATATTCAGTCCATTATACAAGCTAATTCAGATATTTTACAGTAATAAAGTTCAATTTTCTCCCTCAAAAAAAAAAGAAAAAAAGAAAAAAGAAAAACAATATGATGTATACTTGTTGGCACCCAAAATTTAAAAAAGGTAAGCCCAAATCAGTGGCAGAGCCACATTGGGCCAAAAGGGCCATGGCCCCCCAAATTTTTTCAAAAAACAAATTATTACATGCATATATTAATATAATAATTATCCCTTCTATGGTGGGCCTTTTTATGTTGTTGGGCTTTGATCCTTCCTGCTGCACTATGGCCCGTAGAGCTGAGGTAAGAGAGCTGTGACTGACCTAAATGGGACTACACTTTAGACCAACTTGTGCATAAGTCAGGCCATCCCAATATAGACGCATTTTGGTAGGAGCATTGTGGGCTGGGCATATGGTACGGGCATGGTAGGAATAACTGTTACAAATGTTATAGCAGGAATATAGTATGACAGAATAACTAGAACACTAAACAAAATGAATAAGACTAACGCCAATAAGGAAAGTAGCTAATAAAGTTACAGCAAAATAATACAACAAATGGAAATAACACCACAAACAACTTAATAACTGAATGGTAAACTAATCACCCAATAAGCACAAATAGCAAAAAGAAAACTTGTCTGCCAGAAAAGTAGGCTTAGCTTTTTAGCAAAAGTGAGTCCAAGAAGGAAGCCAATTTCCAACATGAGTAACCTTAAGGAAGGCTTTTGCCATAGAAGTTACGCACTTTGGAAAAAGGACCTAAATGGTTTGAGATTCGATTCTCAATCTCTCAGAGAGTGGGTCTGTCAAGAGAGAGAGAGAAAAAAAGGTGATCTATTGATGCATGTCTCTATTCCTACCACTTATATCTCTCTGGTTTCTATATGTTCTTTCTTTTTCTCTATTCTTTCTCCTTTTTCTTTCTACCTCTCCTTCCTTTCGTTTTTTCCCCCTTTCCTCCTCTATTTTCATTGTTCACAACTACCCTTTTTTATACTATCTGTTGTGGTGGGATTTACCATTTTTACCTTTCAATTACTTTTGGCTCCTTATAGGTGTCCTTCTAGGACTACCTATTGGCTTCCTAGCTGCTCAGCCACTACCATTGCTTTGAATGTGTTGGTTGCACCACTCTCCATTCCCAGAAAAAATTGCTTGTCTTGTTTCTTACCTCTCTCTGTTTTTCACTTCCCTCATCCGGATAAGGAATAAGCCTCTTCATTACCTACCTCTATGTCATGCATCAAGTGGTCCTAGCCCATACTTACCTCTTTTGGGTGAGATGCCATCCTAGCAAGATATCTCTCCCAAAGAAGCTTGAGCGGGAACCCCAGAATAGACCAAAATTTTCTCCCCATTGCCGAACTATACCCTTTGAAAGCCTTGACATGTGGCCCACCTCCCATGTATTGGCTGGGTACAAGTAGGTAGTGCCCTGGCCCTATGAATGCTCCACTCCATCTAAATTTGTTTCTTTCTGGCCTTCACACCATTTCTACTACCTCCGCATTTGTTTGATTCTACTGTATGTGCTAGTTGGTGTTTATCTTTTGTGGCGTGAAGGATGTGTGGGCTTTTAGGCTCATGTTCTCTGCCTTTCACCCCTTCTTGGACTAGGCATTGCTTGGGCAAAAAGCCCTCATCTTCTTGTTGATCTCGTGTTTTCCTTTTTTGTGTCCGTGGGCCTTTTGGCTATTGAACCTATCATATCACTTCATCGTGTCTGCTATAGCCTTACCTCTCCTTTCATTTCTTGTTATTCCATGGGCTTGCAGGCTAATACTCCTACTGTGCCAGCCCACTTCTTCATTAATCTTTTGCTCAAGGCTTCCTTGGCCCACTTTTCACATCTTTACCTCTTTTGGGCTTTGTTGGCCAACATTCCTGTTGTGCCAGCCCATTTCACTATTTCATTCCTCGAGCTTCCTCGACCCGTTTACTTCCTTTTTACTTCTTTTACTCCCATGGGCTTTTTGCTAAATTCTTTGGGCTTCTTTGGCTCAATTACCATATCTTTACCTCTTATTACTTTTTAAGCTTATTAGCCTTTAAGCCAACCCATTGAGTTTACTAATTCATTTCTCGGGCTTCCTCGACCCATTTACTTCTTATTTACCTTTTTTTATTCCAGTGGGCTTACTACTTCATTTTTTGAGCTTCCTCAGCTCATTTACTTATTCTTTACCTCTTTTTTTGTTCTTGTGGTCCTACTGGCCATTAATCCTGCCATTTCAACCTACTAAGCTTGTTTTTTTATTCCTTTACTGTTTTTCCTTCCTCACCTTCTCTATTGTTGGGCTTATTTTGCTGTTGGACCCTTTGTTTTAAAAAAAAGGGAATCAACACCTTCCAATTTAATTTTTTCTAAGAATATATACGAATTGGCACCCATTTCTAGATTTTATTTCCATAAATTTTATAAGTATGACTTTTCATAAAAAGAATAAATATAGACACAATATTTTTACGAACAATTTTACAAAAAAGTCTAGATGTCAAGTGTTAAGTAAAAAGTGATATTAATAGTGGACTCAAATAAGAATCATTAACATCTTGCCACCTAAGCTGTGCTGTGAAATTTTTGTGAAAATGTTGTGATTATAACACTACTCAAAATGCAAAAAATAAAAGAGAATTAAAAAAGTAATAATTTTTCCTCCATTCCCATTAAAAAACTTCTTTGGCTTACCTTGAGCTTTTGGATTTGACAGAATAATGGTCCGTTTGGATTGCGGGGGAGGGAAGGAGAGTAGAGTAGAGTAGAGTAAATTTGGCTCAAAATTAGTCTATTTTTAGCCTACTTTACTCTACTCCCCTCCACTTTCCCTTCTTCCTCCCTCTATCCAAACGGACCCTAAAGTTCTCTTCTTCACTCTCTTTTATAAAATCTGCACTATTTTGAATAACTTTTTGCATTGTTTTTAAAAAACTTTCTGTAAACCAATTTTCTGTTTCGTATGTTGGTATTTGTTGTTTCATATTTTGCAGCAGAGTGAAAAGAAATCGAGTTAATGCTTCTATGTCATGTAAGGTTTTGAACATTGGAAGTTGTAATTTTGTTGTTTGTTGCCTTTTCATAATTTATTATACATTAGTATTGAATAAATTGTATTGGCATAAATTGTTTTATTTTTATTTTTTTGTAATCTTTACATCTATGAATTCAAACCAAGGAAGTCAATACCGTACCGGAGACTGTACCGGTTTGGCGAGCGGTACGATATATTTCGGACACCGGTCAATACTGATATACCGTTTCGGGTTTACCGCTATTTTATATATATATATATATATAAACACACACTCATTAGGACCATAATAATTTATATATATATATATATATTAGTAAAGAAAATTTCTAAGTTTAATTAAAGTTAAAAAAAAAAAATTATCTACAGACAGCAGATGACATGTGCTTGGACACTGGTTATGACATGGGCTCCATGGCACACGATGATGCGGGTCCATCCCATATGTGCCCACCCACATCCCCTACTACATCCCCGTTGCCCACCACCCGTACGTCTCCCCCACTGACTACCGGCATTGCCCCCGCAGATGTACATGGTAGAGATGAGATGAGATTCATGCCCACTCCTGGGCTACCCACCCCTGGTGTTGTCCCCCCTGAGTTTGTGCATACTGAGTTCATCCAGACACCGATACCCACCCCCCCACCAGAGGCTTCACACATTGAGGGTCAACCGCAAAGGCCGAAACGGACACGGGCACATCCTCCAGACTGTGGGACTGGACATGGTACTATAGTTCGATTCAATACCGATTACATTTATATCTCTTTATAATTAAATGATTTGCATATTAGTAATTTGCTTGTGTTCTTTTCAGGCAAGGTGAGACCAGTGAAGGAACCAGTGAGGAGAAGAAAACGGGGATGATTCAAGAATGGTCGAGAATCAATGCTGCTTTGGTAGTTCTAATTGCTTAATTTTCCTTAATGGCATATATTGATTTCTGCTCAAAAGCCTCGTTGATTATAGGTTCTAACCCCATCTACGTTTGTGCTTTGTTTATTAATCCTCTGATACCATATTAAGAGATGGACTAAGAGCTTGCTAACAACTTAAGCAAGAGGAAAATGGAGAGGAAAATGATTTATTATTCCTCTTGATTAATCTGTACAAGTGAGCTTTGTTCCTATATATTAGAACAAAGCATTTCCAAAACTAACTGAAATCAAAACTAATCCTAATGGCTAAGATGTTCATCATATTTGGAATAACTATCTCTTAACTCCACTAAAGCAACTAATCATGCATTAACTTATTGGCCTTCACATGTGACTTGCATTATTGACGGAGTTTTACTAGAGAAACTATATGACAGTGAGGTTAGTGCCTGGTCTTGCTGTATGACCTGTTGTATTGATAAACTGATATAAAGCGACTTGTCTTAAATATCAACCTTCGCTGATATGCTTGTATCTTCACTGCTGCAGTTCTTTGCTTTGTAATACTGAGCATGAAATTTACGGAGATAACAGCTCTATAATCACTTGAAACAGTGACAGGTTTTTGCTTTGATATTGTTCAGGTTCCATTTTCCAGATTAGGCTGGACTTATACATTGCATGGCCTAATTTTCCTGTAGACAGTTGGGTTTTCATGTGTTTTTATTGGAAAGATGATCCTGATGTGGGTGATGAGATGACCCATCAATCATAACAACACCATAAATCCCCCATCCCTGATTTAACAATTTTTTTTTTTTTTTTTTTGTTTTTGATTAATAAATATGTGTTTTGTGGGTAAATTTATGACAACTTTGTTGGACCTAAGTTTGAATAAAACTTTTTAAGTGATGTTTTTATGTATCCCATATCTAGATGCCGGTCCCAAGCCTATATGGTGGATCGCAACTTCATCAACCTCTTCAACCTCTTCACAATAATGTTGCTAAGATCAAAGTTGTGGTATGTCTATTTGATACTGTCAATCAGAATGCTTCTGTTACTCTTTACTGTGTGGTGAATGGTAGTTTTGATTCCTTGGACAATTGCAATACCATCTAGATTAGTCAAGGTTGTCAGCTGTGTATTTTCTACACAAACTTCAAAATGCAGGTGTATATTACAGGACTACTGCATAGAAGTAGACCATGCATTTGTGCTATGTTTAACCGCCTACTTTCTTGTGATAATAATGCTAGTGATAATTTTCACTGCAGGTGCGCAAGAGACCACTAAATAAGAAGGAAATAGCAAAGAAAGAGGAAGATATTATTACCATAGAACCAACTTCCAATGCTCTCACAGTTCATGAAACAAAACTGAAAGTGAGTACATAATGCTGGGTCTCTTTCTGTGTAGGCATTTGTGGTGAGGTCAATATGTAGATGGGATTTTTTTTCTTGTCTATTCTGATTTGGTCATATGATTGTCTAAGCCCCGTTCATACTTACCTGCACAGCTACCTTTACCCCTTTTATTGAATTCTTGGTGGGACTGTGGTGACGTTTTGTGGAGACTAATGAACTTATATTAGTAAATACCGTGAAAGTTTAAGATAGCTGAACTTGTGTTTAGAAGTTAGAACTTAATTGTGAGGAATGTTTTGAATGCCTAAGTAGAAAGGAGATATGGTGGCATGATTTCTGCCTTATATATATATATATATATATATGAGCAAATGACATGGATTTGTTGTTTTTAAGTCTGTATCTGAAATTGGAACTGAAAGTGGGAGAGTCTTGAATGCCTAAAGTAGAAAGAAATGATTTTAGAAGTTTTCTACTCTAATTGTGGCAGTATCTGCCAGTTGGACTCATTGTCCAAACCTTAAACTATATTCTGGAGCTGAAATTCTATATCTGATGAATGGGCTCTGTGACCTGATTTCTACCAAAGTCTAATTCGCCACTTTCTGCAGGTTGACTTAACAGAATATGTTGAGAAACATGAATTTGTTTTTGATGCTGTGCTGAATGAAGATGTTTCAAATGATAAAGTGAGTAAATGACAAGACTTGGCTTACGTTACAATAATCACTTAGCTAGATTCACTAGTTCTCTTATTTCTACCGTAGGTATACTCCGAGACTGTGGAGCCAATAGTTCCACTAATTTTCCATCGAACTAAAGCAACCTGCTTTGCATATGGGCAAACAGGCAAGTTGTTTAGGTATTCTTAATTAAAAAAAGTATATGTAGATCATATATTCATATGAGATGCTTACTGTTTGATATTTACAAACAGAAAATAATTTCTCTCCACATTTAGCCGTATAACTGCATTTATAAAGATTTCTATGCGAAAGGTTTGACAGCATGGGAAATTAATGTCTTGTTATGTCTTTCCTTGTGCATGGGACATGCTATATGTTTTGAACAAATAAAGATGACTTTTTCTTTTTCATATATTGTGCATTGACTTGGTTCTGTTTCCCAATTGTTGTTCTTCTTTTCTTCTGCCATATTATCTTGCATCGGCTTAAGTTGATCATATTTGCTTGTTCTTCTTTGTGTTATTGATTCTTGATCTCCCAAGTTGCCTTGTAGTGACTGATTCTATCTAGAAATTTGTAATTATTGTAATTATTATTTGCAAATTGAAGTTCCAAGAGAACTGAAGGCTGAATTGTTTCCACATTACATGGATAGGGATAATTCTTTCAATTCAACATCAATTTTGGGTTTAATTTCTGATACGGTTAATAAATATCAAATAGAAGATCAGTCCATGAAAGGTGAGGATTCTTTTGAGAGAAGTTAGTTCCTTTCTTTTCTTGTGCCATTCAGAGAGCATCATGTAACAAGCATTGTAATATGTTTTCTGTGCACCATTCAGAAGTTTGGAAACTTCCATGTTTTGATGTTGAAGTCCCTGAAGCCTGCATGGAAAAATGGAAGGAACACTATGAGCAGTATGGGCAGGACATGTTTTGTGTTGGATGTTGTTTCCTATGTATCAGTAGTGTAATAGGTAGGTTTGATATTTTATTTTACATGCACTAGCTTAACTTTTGGTTGAATGTTGATTATCTACCAATATAAAAATATTGATTATATTGTCTTTCTTGGACATGTAAACTTGCAGCAACTATATGACCTTGGATGCCGTAAAATGATGGTAGTTGGTCTTCCTCCAATGGTAATTCTAAATTTTACGGTTATAGTTGCTACAGTGCTTGGCCTTCTTCTCATGAGAGGAAACTTATATATATAGCTATGTTTAGTATTTCATATGGACAACTTATAATATAGTGTGTTGCCCACCAGGCTTTGTTGAAACTTCGAAAGGGTGCTGTGGTACCGGGTACGTGGAGGCCGGAACCTCTTGTAATTCAATTACTCCAACATGTGAGAGGGATGCACGATACTTATTTTTTGATTGCATCCATCCTAGTGAAGCGACCAATCACTACATTTCTAAAAACATTGTAAAACAATACATTCCTAAGTTGTTATAGGAAATACAGCAGACTGTCAAAGTAAGAGTTTTATAATTTAGTGATATAATTTGTTGTAATCCAAGTTAATCTTTCCTTTCTATTGTTGTAATTATTGAGTTATTAAGGGTGCTCGATGAAATCTTTGTATTTAATTTTGCTATTGTGTCACTAGCAATTCGTTGTGCCATGTCATGCAAATTAATTTTTCTTCTTCACTTTTTAGCTATTTAATTTCCCAGTTTACGGAAAAAGCTCTTTTTTTTTTTTTTTTTTTTTTTATTTGTAGAAAAATGTCCTTTTTACAACAGGGAAAAAAATGGCTTATTAAATTAGTGAAAGAGTATCCCTCTCATATTCTCAGTCAGACTTGAGATTGAACCAAAGACATTTTTAGGATTGGCATAGCAATTCACCACCACTTTTTGGTTTTTTTTTTTTTTTTAAAATGACCTCTCTTTTTAATACCACCGAGCCATACGAGCCCAGTGGGCTTGGGTACTGCAAACAGTACTCGAGTTCACTGGGTTCGGGTACCGACGCAAGAAATTTTTTTTTTTAAAAAAACGTGGACACACCATACCCGAGTCCAGTGGGCTCGGGTACTTCAGATAGTACTCGAGCTCACTGGACTCGGGTACCGAGTGCACGAATTTTTTTTAAATGAGGACTTCTTTACAATTTACATCGAGCCGTACTCGAGTCCAATGAACTCGGGTACTTATAACAGTACTCGAGTCCAGTGGGCTCGGGTACAAATGCTAGTTTTGAAGTCCAGTGGGCTTCAGGCAGTACTCGAGCTCACTGGACTCGGGTACTTCAGATAGTACTCGAGGTCAGTGGGCTCGGGTACCTTGCAAGCATTTTTTAAAATGTGGACTTTCTTTAAAATTTTACACCGAGCCGTACTCGAGTCCAGTGGGCTCGGGTACTTCTAACGGTNTAATGAAAATTGGGCAATGATGGCATTATCCTTAGAAAGAGCATGTAATTCAGTAACTTATCACTATGTTTAGCTATTTGATTACATGAAATTTCAGGTCAATTGAGCCGCAAGTGAAAGGAAAAGATTTACTCCGACTGCGATATTGCTTTAAGTCCTTTCTCTTTTGGGTTTGTTTTCTACTAAATTATCTCTATCTCTATCTTTATCTTTTTTATAATTCTTTTGTTAGCATTGTATAGATTTTCATTATTAACATAATAAAGTGCTGCATTAAAGTTACCTAATATATGTGTTAGATGAAGATGATGCTGCCAGTTTTATTTTTGTGTAGCAATTGGTTATATGATTTTATTCCTAGATCACAAATTTCATGTCTTTCATAGAAATTGCAAAAATCATCCTGAGTTTGAATCACATTTATAAGCCCTAGAAGTGTTTTATGTCTCTTGATATTACTCAAGCAAATGATATTTTAAGGATTACAAGGAATTTTATCGTTAGCAGAACCAATATTATATTTTAGTTACTCACTAAAAAAAAAAAAACATATTTAGTGGCTTTCTTGGTAGATTTCTATTGATAATTGTTTGTTCTAAATTTACTTTATGTTTTTGCTATCAGATTGTATCTGAAACACCAATGACTTAAATCATAGTGCTAATATCCTATAAACCATTACATCTTTGTGGCATTCTAACTAATATTATGGTTTTGTATTTTCAGCCAAATCAACTTATAGATAAATATTGACAAATGGCAGGTGATAGTTACACAGTTGTCACAAATCACAAGAAATGTTGGTTGGGGTTAAAAATGTGTTTTTGTTTCAACCTATATGAATTAATCCAAAGGATAACACACACTTATCAATTCTATGAAATTCTATATGTATTATTTTTGTGATCTTTTAAATTTATGAAATTCTATGTCTGGTATTTTCTGTTTTTTGTTAGTACCATGGGTTAAAAATGTGACAGAATGAATGTGTAATGAGTCATCGTTTTTCTTTTCTTTTTTTGTGTAATGAGTCGTCGTTTTTCTTTTCTTTTTTTTCCTTTGTAGATAGTATAATACATTTGATTAATCAAATTTTTTATTATTATTTGTAAGGTTAAAGGTAAAAATTATTCGTATTTGTTATTGTGCAATTCTTCTGCTTATGACAAGATATGTTGAGTCTCTCTCTACTTCTAATAGAATGCAAAAAATAAATAAATAAATAGGGACATGGTATGATATGGAGATTTAGTACTGGATTTTGTAATTTTTCAAGGTACAAGATTTTATGCTACACGGCTGCACTTATGCAAAAAAATTGCAGTAGTGTTGGTGGTGAATATGAGTTTAGCATGCCATAAAAAATTAAAAATGTGACGCATTTATTGAAGTATTTATTTTACTTTCTAATTTTCTTAAGAGTGGCAGATTTGGTTGGTAGTCTCAACACACATTTATTTGACGCTTTTGGAGCTTTTACATGTCAGCCTGCGGAGACAGATTAGTGGAAAATATTTGTTGCATCATAAAGTCAAGGATTAGAGAAACCGTCGCATATGTTTAGACCAACTTGCTTGGTTGCAAATCTTTAGTCGACAGGAAGGACAGTAAATTAATTGTTTTGCTGCTGCAATTAATTATAGATGGTACATTGCAGACAGGTTTTGATTTTGATTATTTTCCCTTTTCTCAATAGTAACGGATTACTACTTCTAAAGGGACCATTTAGGAATGCAGTGATTATTTTTAGCAGACAGAGGCTGTGTCTGTTTCAATGTAAAATATTTTTTGAGTGTAAAATATTTTCAAGTAAAAATATTGTTAAGAAAAGAAAATATTTTTTAGTGTTTGGTTGCATTTTAAAAATTATATTAAAAAATAATTTTCAGTGTTTGGTAATATTATAAAAATACTATATTCCTACAAAATTTTCACACTTTCTTAGTTATTTTCTCAGCTTTCAAACAAATTTTATATTAAAAAGTCCACCACCACCCATAGAAAATCCACCACTATCCACACAAAACCCACCACCACACAACACAGAAACCACCAAAACGCCACCACCTACACCACCGCAACAACAACAAAAAAATTAGAGATCAAAGAGATCAAGCAGATCGGCGACGATCAAACCCGGTTCAAAAGGGAAAGGGAGGTCGAGAAAGAGAGAGATCGGCGGTGCAAACTGAGAACTCAGCGTTGGGATGGCTCGACAGCGCGATCTCGCCACTGCGTCTGGGGTTGGGGCACAATCTCGCCGCTGCGTCTTGGGTTGGGCCGCTGCTCACTCTCCCTACTATCTCTTCTTTCTCTCTCTCTCTTTGCCATTCCACTGCGTCTGTGAGTCCTTCTTTCTCTCTCTCTCTTTCTCTCTTTGCGTGTCTGTGAGTTCCAAAAGTGATTTGAGGGTAAAATAAAAAGGGAAATGCTTTTACAGGGCCAGAGGGCATATTTTACGATCAACGGAAATGATTTTCCATTTGACCCAATTTTCCTTGCACAACCAAACACCTTCAAGGGTGTAAAACATTTTTCTAATTTTATTTACCATCCAAACAAACGAAGCCAAAGAGACATCTCTGTGCTTCAAGTTCTCAATTTCTTTGTTGCAAAAATATGTTGCTCAGAAATTGGTAAGGTGCCTTGAATTTACAGGACAAGCAGAGAAGTTCATAGATCACTGTGCTCATCAAATACAATTAAAGCCTGGAATTGGTTTAAATTTTATTTTCTGACCATGTTGAAGCCTGAGCTCTGAGCTCCAAGATCTGCCTACGAATCTGTTGTAGTGTTCAAAAAGGTTACTATGTAAATAAGGAAAAAAGTCTAGGAGTCACTTTTGAGGTTGTACTTGCTTAGACGCTCGGGTGAGAATGCATTAAAAGGTTCCTTTAAGACCTTTGAGGTGAGGCAACTCTAATAAGGCACTCACTTTTTGTGACTAATTGAGCATTTTGGTTGAGGGGACAGGAATTAGAACGGTGCTTCACTGAAATTAGACATGGCAAAACGGGCGGGTCGGGTTGGGTTCGAGTTGTGTCAATCGGGTTGCAGGTCAAACGAGTCACGAGTCAAAACGGGTCATTTTAAGCGAGTCAAAATCGGGTTCGGGTCAATCGGGTTGCGGGTCGGATCGGGTTGACCCGTATTTTTTACATGAATTTTTTTTTTTTTTTTTTTTTTTTTTTTATTTTTATATAGAAAACAACATGTACCTATCATTTGGAAAGTTATGCAACAAATTACTTAATGTAAAATGCATTATTTTGAATTCACCACTTATATTAAGAATGAACTCGGTTAAACTTATTAATACTTATTCAACAATTTTAAAATTATACAAATCATAACATTACTATCTAAAACAAAATAACACAAAGATAAGTAAAACAAATACACAAGTTTTATTTCTACACAATATCAACATTCCAAATATAAAACAAAATTACAAATGACTTATTCTATAACTCATATGATAAAGAATAAAAATATATAAGAAATTTACAATCTTGAAAATTAATTTTATAATCTATTATCAGTTGTGGTTGACACTCTATTTCAATTTGAGATATACTTTAAAATTTGATTGCTTACTTATTTATACATGGTCTCTTTTATGAATATCATATTATTGTTAAG